>NW_025727616.1:300000-459142 GCF_021461385.2 Schistocerca piceifrons
GATTCCGATGCTTCACTCCAGGTTTACTGTATCCCTTGGACCTTCTTATTGATGATGAAACAAAGACCTTGCATCGGAATTACATACAAAAGGCGCAATGCCGACTTAAGTACAAGAAGACTGACTCTTCTTACTGACTATGCTTTGAACCATTCCTGTGACACTAGTTATAGATTCCGATGCTTCACTCCAGGTTTACTGTATCCCTTGGACCTTATTATTGACGACGAAACACCGAAATTGAATCGGAATTAAATAGAAAAGGCACAATGCCGACATAAGTACAAGAAGGCTGACTCTTCCTACTGTCTATGTTTTGAACCATTCCTGTGACACTAGTTATCGATTCCGATGCTTCACTTCAGGTTTACTGTATCCCTTGGACATTCCTATTGACGATGAAGCACAGAAATTGCATCGGAATTAAATAGAAAAGACACAATGCCGACATAAGTACAAGAAGAATGACTCTTCATACTGTGTACGTTTTGAAGTCTTCCTGTGACAGTAGTTATAAATTATGATGCTTCACTTCAGGTTTACTGTATATCTTGGACCTTCGTATTGACGATGAAACACCGAAATTGCATCGGAATTAAATACAAACGGCACAATGCCGAATTAAGTACAAGAAGACTTACTCTTCTTACTGATTATGTTTTGAACCATTGCTGTGACACCAATTATAGATTCTGATGCTTCACTTCAGGTTTACTGTATCCCTCTTACCTTCTTATTGACGATGAAACACAGAAATTGCATCGAAAATAAATACAAAAAGCACGATGCCGACTTAAGTACAAGAAGACTGACTCTTCCAAATGTCTATGTTTTGAACCATTCCTGTGACACTAGTTATAGATTCCGATGCATAACTTCAGGTTTACTGTATCCCTCTGACCTTCTTATTGACGATGAAACACAGAAATTGAATCGGAATTAAATAAAAAGACACAATGCCGACTTAAATTCAAGAAGAATGACTTTTCCTACTGTCTATGTTTTGAACCATTCATGTGACACTAGTTATAGATTCCGATGCTTCACTTCAGGTTAACTGTATCCCTCTGACCTTCTTATTGACGATGAAACACAGAAATTGGATCGGAATTAAATACAAAACGCACAATGCCGACTTAAGTACAAGAAAACTGACTCTTCCAACTGTCTATGTTTTGAACCATTCCTGTGACACTAGTTGTAGATTCCGATGCTTCACTCCAGGTTTACTGTATCCCTTGGACCTTCTTATTGACGACGAAACACCGAAATTGCATCGCAATTAAATAGAAAAGGCACAATGCCGACTTAAGTACAAGAAGACTGACTCTTCCTACTGTCTATGTTTTGAACCATTCTTGTGACACTAGTTATAGATTCCGATGATTCACTTCAGGTTTACTGTATCCCTTGGACTTTCCTATTGACGATGAAGCACAGAAATTACATCGGAATTAAATAGATAAGACACAATGTAGACTTAAGAACAAGAAGACTGACTCTTCCCACTGTCTATGTTTTGAACCATTCATGTGACACTAGTTATAGATTCCGATGCTTCACCCCAGGTTTACTGTATCCCTTGGACCTTCTCATTGACGATGAAACAAAAAAATTGCATCGGACTTAAATACAAAAGGCACAATGCCGACTAAAGAACTAGAAGACTGACTGTTCTTACAGTATATGTTTTGAAAGATTCCTGTGGGACCAGTTTAGATTACTATGCTTGACTTCAGGTTTACTGTATCCATTGGGCCTTCTTATTGACGATGAAACACAGAAATTGCATCGGAATTAAATACAAAGGGCACAATGCCGACATAAGTACAAGAAGACTGACTCTTCTTACTGATTATGCTTTGAACCCTTCCTGTGACACTAGTTATAGATTCCGACGCTTCACTCCAGCTTTACGGTATCCCTTGGACCTTCTTAGTGACGATGAAACACAGAAATTGCATCGGAATTAAATACAAAAGGCACAATGCCGACTTAAGCACAAGAAGACTGACTCTTCTTACTGACTATGTTTTGATTCATTCCTGTGACACTAGTTATAGATTCTGGTGCTTCACTCCAGGCTTACTGTATCCCTTGGACCCTCGTATTGACGATGAAACACAGAAATTGCATCGGAATTAAATACAAAAGTCACAATGCCGACTTAAGTACAAGAAGACTGACTCTTCTTACTGACTATGTTTTGAACCTGTCATGAGACACTAGTTATAGATTCCGATGCTTCACTCCAGGTTTTCTGTATACCTTGGACCTCCTTATTGTCGATGAAACACAGATATTGCATTGGAATTAAGTACAAAAGGCACAATGCCGACTTAAGTACAAGAAGACTGTCTCTTCTTACTGTCTATGTTTTGAACCGTTCCTGTGTCACTAGTTACAGATTCCGATGCTTCACTCCAGGTTTACTGTATCCCTTGGACCTTCTTATTGACGATAAAACACAGAAATTGCATCGGAAATAAATACAAACGGCACAATGCCGACTTAAGTACAAGAAGACTGACCCTTCTTGCTGACTATGTTTTGAACCATTCCTGTGACACTAGTTATAGATTCCGATGCTTCACTTCAGGTTTACTGTATCCCATGGACTTTCTTATTGATGATGAAGCACAGAAATTGCATCGGAATTAAATAGAAAAGGCACAATGCCGGCTTAAGTACAAGAAGACTGACTCTTCTTACTGACTATGATTTGTACCATTCCTGTGACACTAGTTATCGATTCCGATGCTTCACTCCCAGTTTACTGTATCCCTTGGACCTTCTTATTGACGATGAGAGACAGAAATTGCATCGGAATTAAATACAAAACGCACAATGCCGTCTTAAGTACAAGAAGACTGACTCTTCTTACTGACTATGCTTTGAACCATTCCTGTGACACTAGTTATCGATTCCGATGCTTCACTCCCAGTTTACTGTATCCCTTGGACCTTCTTATTGACGATGAAACACAGAAATTGCATCGGAATTAAATACAAAAGGCACAATGCCGACCAAAGTACAAGAAGACAGACTCTTCTTACAGACTATGTATTGAACCAATCCTGTGACACTAGTTATAGATTCCGATGCTTCACTTCAGGTTTACTGTATCCCTTGGACTTTCTTATTGACGATGAAGCACAGAAATTGCATCGGATTTAGATAGAAACGGCACAATGCCGACTTAAGTAGAAGAAGACTGACTCTACCTACTGTCTATGTTTAGAACCATCCTGTGACACTAGTTGTAGAATCCGATGCTTCACTACAGGTTTACGGTATCCCTCCGACCTTCTTATTGACGATGAAACACAGAAATTGCGTCGGAATTAAATAAAAAGACACAATGCCGACTTAAGTACAAGAAGAATGACTCTTCTTACTGTCTATGTTTTGAACCATTCATGTGACACTAGTTATAGATTCCGATGCTTCACTCCAAGTTTACTGTATCCCTTGGACCTTCTCACTGACGATGAAACACAGATATTGCATCGGAATTAAATACAAACTGCACAATGCCGACTTAAGAACAAGCAGACGGGATCTTCTTACTGTCTATGTTTGAACCATTCCTGTGAGACCAGTTTTAGATTACGAAGCTACACTTCAGGTTTACTGTATCCCTTGGACCTTCTTAATAACGATGAAACACAGAAATGATTTAGGAATTATTTACTAAATGCACAATGCCGTCATAAGTACACGAAGACTGACTCTTCTTACTGTCTGTTATGAACCTACCCTGTAAGACCAGTTTTAGATTCCGATGCTTCACTTCAGGTTTTAGGTTAGATGGCCTTGGGCAAGTACAGAAAGGGCAACAGCCTCAACGGGTGCGGGGCAAAGTCAGGACATGCGGGGACCAAGCAGCAATCGGTATTGTAATTGTCAACTGTCGAAGCTGCGTTGGTAAAGTACCGGAACTTCAAGCTCTGATAGAAAGCACCGAAGCTGAAATCGTTATAGGTACAGAAAGCTGGCTTAAGCCAGAGATAAATTCTGCCGAAATTTTTACAAAGGATAGATTGCATGCAACCGGTGGTGGAGTGTTCATCGCTGTTAGTAGTAGTTTATCCTGTAGTGAAGTAGAAGTGGATAGTTCTTGTGAATTATTACGGGTGGAGGTTACACTAAACCACCGAACTAGGTTCATAATTGGCTCCTTTTACCGACCTCCCGACTCAGCAGCATTAGTGGCAGAACAACTGAGAGAAAATTTTGAATACATTTCACATAAATTTTCTCAGCATGTTATAGTCTTAGGTGGAGATTTCAATTTACCAGATATAGACTGGAACACTCAGATGTTTAGGACGGGTGGTAGGGACAGAGCATCGAGTGACATTATACTGAGTGCACTATCCGAAAATTACCTCGAGCAATTAAACAGAGAACCAACTCGTGGAGATAACATCTTGGACCTACTTATAACAAACAGACCCGAACTTTTCGAATCTGTATGTACAGAACAGGGAATCAGTGATCATAAGGCCGTTGCATCATCCCTGAATATGGAAGTTAATAGGAATATAAAAAAAGGGAGGAAGGTTTATCTGTTTAGCAAGAGTAATAGAAGGCAGATTTCAGACTACCTAACAGATCAAAACGAAAATTTCTGTTCCGACACTGACAATGTTGAGTGTTTATGGAAAAAGTTCAAGGCAATCGTAAAATGCGTTTTAGACAGGTACGTGCCGAGTAAAACTGTGAGGGACGGGAAAAACCCACCGTGGTACAACAACAAAGTTAGGAAACTACTGCGAAAGCAAAGAGAGCTTCACTCCAAGTTTAAACGCAGCCAAAACCTCTCAGACAAACTGAAGCTAAACGATCTCAAAGTTAGCGTAAGGAGGGCTATGCGTGAAGCGTTCATTGAATTCGAAAGTAAAATTCTATGTACCGACTTGACAGAAAATCCTAGGAAGTTCTGGTCTTACGTTAAATCAGTAAGTGGCTCGAAACAGCATATCCAGACACTACGGGATGATGATGGCATTGAAACAGAGGATGACACGCGTAAAGCTGAAATACTAAACACCTTTTTCCAAAGCTGTTTCACAGAGGAAGACCGCAATGCAGTTCCTTCTCTAAATCCTCGCACAAACGAAAAAATGGCTGACATCGAAATAAGTGTCCAAGGAATAGAAAAACAACTGGAATCACTCAATAGAGGAAAGTCCACTGGACCTGACGGGATACCAATTCGATTCTACACAGAGTACGCGAAAGAACTTGCCCCCCTTCTAACAGCCGTGTACCGCAAGTCTCTAGAGGAACGGAGGGTACCAAATGATTGGAAAAGAGCACAGATAGTCCCAGTCTTCAAGAAGGGTCATCGAGCAGATGCGCAAAACTATAGACCTATATCTCTTACGTCGATCTCTTGTAGAATTTTAGAACATGTTTTTTGCTCGCGTATCATGTCATTTCTGGAAACCCAGAATCTACTATGTAGGAATCAACATGGATTCCGGAAACAGCGATCGTGTGAGACCCAACTCGCCTTATTTGTTCATGAGACCCAGAAAATATTAGATACAGGCTCCCAGGTAGATGCTATTTTTCTTGACTTCCGGAAGGCGTTCGATACAGTTCCGCACTGTCGCCTGATAAACAAAGTAAGAGCCTACGGAATATCAGACCAGCTGTGTGGCTGGATTGAAGAGTTTTTAGCAAACAGAACACAGCATGTTGTTATCAATGGAGAGCCGTCTACAGACGTTAAAGTAACCTCTGGCGTCCCACAGGGGAGTGTTATGGGGCCATTGCTTTTCACAATATATATAAATGACTTAGTAGATAGTGTCGGAAGTTCCATGCGGCTTTTCGCGGATGATGCTGTAGTATACAGAGAAGTTGCTGCATTAGAAAATTGTAGCGAAATACAGGAAGATCTGCAGCGGATAGGCACTTGGTGCAGGGAGTGGCAACTGACATTTAACATAGACAAATGTAATGTATTGCGAATACATAAAATGAAGGATCCTTTATTGTATGATTATATGATAGCGGAACAAACACTGGTAGCAGTTACTTCTGTAAAATATCTGGGAGTATGCGTACGGAGCGATTTGAAGTGGAATGCTCATATAAAACTAATTGTTGGTAAGGCGGGTACCAGGTTGAGATCCATTGGGAGAGTGCTTAGAAAATGTAGTCCAACAACAAAGGAGGTGGCTTACAAAACACTCGTTCGACCTATACTTGAGTATTGCTCATCAGTGTGGGATCCGTACCAGGTCGGGTTGACAGAGGAGATAGAGAAGACCCAAAGAAGAGCGGCGCGTTTCGTCACTGGGTTATTTGGTAACCGTGATAGCGTTACGGAGATGTTTAATAAACTCAAGTGGCAGACTCTGCAAGAGAGGCGCTCTGCATCGCGGTGTAGCTTGCTCGCCAGGTTTCGAGAGGGTGCGTTTCTGGATGAGGTATCGAATATATTGCTTCCCCCTACTTACACTTCCCGAGGAGATCACGAATGTAAAATTAGAGAGATTAGAGCGCGCACGGAGGCTTTCAGACAGTCGTTCTTCCCGCGAACCATACGTGACTGGAGCAGGAAAGGGAGGTAATGACAGTGGCACGTAAAGTGCCCTCCGCCACACACCGTTGGGTGGCTTGCGGAGTATCAATGTAGATGTAGATGTAGATGTAGATGTAGACTGTATCCCTTGGACCTTCTTATTGACGATGAAACAAAAAAATTGCATCGGACTTAAATACAAAAGGCACAATGCCGACTTAAGAACTAGAAGACTGACTCTTCTTACTGTCTATGTTTTGAAAGATTCCTGTGGGACCAGTTTAGATTACGATGCTTCACTTCAGGTTTACTGTATCCATTGGGCCTTCTTATTGACGATGAAACCCAGAAATTGCATCGGAATTAAATACAAAGGGCACAATGCCGACATTAGTACAAGAAGACTGACTCTTCTTACTGTCTATGTTTTGAACCATTCATGTGACACTAGCTATAGATTCCGATGCTTCACTCCAGGTTTACTGTATCCCTTGGTCCTTCGTATTGACTATGAAACACAGAAATTGCATCGGAATTAAATAGAAAAGGCACAATGCAGACTTAAGTACAAGAAGACTGACTCTTCTTACTGACTATGTTTTGAACCATTCCTGTGACACCAATTATAGATTCCGATGCTTCACTTCAGGTTTACTGTATCCCTTGGACTTTCTTATTGACGATGAAACACAGAAATTGCATTGGAAATAAATAGAAAAGGCACAATCCCGACATAAGTACAAGAAGACTGACTCTTCCCACTGTCTACGTTTTGAACCATTCCTGTGACACTAGTTATAGATTCCGATGCCTCACTTCAGGTTTACTATATCCCTCTTACCTTCTTATTGACGATGAAACACAGAAATTGCATCGAAATTAAATACAAAAAGCACGATGCCGACTTAAGTACAAGAAGACTGACTCTTCCAACTGGCTATGTTTTGAACCATTCCTGTGACACTAGTTATAGATTCCGATTCTTCTCTTCAGGTTTACTGTATCCCTTGGAGCTTCTTGTTGACGATGAAAGACAGAAATTGCATCGGAATTAAATACAAAAGGCACAATGCCGACTTAAGTACAAGAAGACTGACTCTTCTTACTGACTATGCTTTGATTCATTCCTGTGACACTAGTTATAGATTCCGATGCTTCACTCCAGGTCTACTGTAGCCCTTGGTCCTTCGTATTGACGATGAAACACAGAAATTGCATCGGAATTAAATACAAAAGGTACAATGCCGACTTAAGTACAAGAAGACTGACTCTTCTTACTGATTATGTTTTGAACAATTCCTGTGACACTAGTTATAAATTCCGATGCTTCACTCCCGGTTTACTGTATCCCTTGGACCTTCTTAATGACGATGAAACACAGAAATTGCATCGGAATTAAATACAAAAGGCACAATGCCGACTTAAGTAAAAGAAGACTAACTCTTCTTACTGACTAAGTTTTGAACCTGTCGTGTGACACTAGTTATAGATTCCGAAGCTTCACTCCAGATTTACAGTATACCTTGGACCTCCTTATTGACGATGAAACACAGAAATTGCATTGGAATTAAATACTAAAGGCACAATGCCGACTTAAGTACAAGAAGACTGACTCTTGTTACTGTCTGTGTTTTGAACCGTTCCTGTGTCACTAGTTACAGATTCCGATGCTTCACTCCAGGTTTACTGTATCCCTTGGAACTTCTTATTGACGATGAAACACAGAAATTGCATCGGAATTAAATACAAACGGCACAAGGACGACATAAGTACAAGAAAACTGACTCTTCTTACTGACCATGTTTTGAACCATTCCTGTGACACTAGTTATTGATTCCGATGCTTCACTCCAGGTTTACTGTATCCCTTGGACCTTCTTATGCTCGATGAAACACAGAAATTGTATCGGAATAAAATACAAAAGGCACAATGCCGACTTAAGTACAAGAAGACTGACTCTTCTTACTGACTATGTTTTGAACCATTCCTGTGACACTAGTTACAGATTCCGATGCTTCACTCCAGGTTTTCTGTATCCGTTGGACCTTCTTATTGACGATGAAACACAGAAATAGCATCGGAATTAAATAGAAAAGGCACAATGCCGACTTAAGTACTTGAAGACTGACTCTTCCTACTGTCTATGTTTTGAACCATTCCTGTGAGTCTAGTTATAGATTCCGATGCTTCACTTCAGGTTTACTGTATCCCTTGGAGCTTCTTGTTGACGATGGAACACAGAAATTGCATCGGAATTATATACTAAAGGCACAATGCAGACTTAAGTACAAGAAGACTGACTCTTCTTACTGACTATGATTTGAACCATTACTGTGACACTAGTTATCGATTCCGATGCTTCACTCCCAGTTTACTGTATCACTTGGACCTTCTTATTGACGATGAAACACAGAAATTGCATCGGAATTAAATACAAAATGCACAATGCCGTCTTAAGTACAAGAAGACTGACTCTTCTTACTGACTATGCTTTGAACCATTACTGTGACAGTAGTTATCGATTCCGATGCTTCACTCCCAGTTTACTGTATCACTTGGACCTCCTTATTGACGATGAAACACAGAAATTGCATCGGAATTAAATACAAAAGGCACAATGCCGACGTATGTACAAGAAGACTGACCCTTCTTACTGTCTATGTTTTGAACCATTCCTATGACACTGGTTATAGATTCCGATGCTTCACTTCAGGTTTACTGTATCCCTTGGACCTTCTTATTGAGGATGAAGCACAGAAATTGCATCGGATTAAGATAGAAACGGCACAATGCCGACTTAAGTACAAGAAGACTGACACTTCCTACTGTCTATGTTTAGAACCATTCCTGTGACACTAGTTAAAGAATCCGATGCTTCACTACAGGTTTTCTGTATCCCTCCGACCTTCTTAATGACGATGAAACACAGAAATTGCATCGGAATTAAATAGAAATGCACATTGCCGACTTAGTACAACAAGACTGACTCTTCCTACCGTCTATGTTTGAACCATTCCTGTGACACTAGTTATAGATTCCGATGCTTCACTTCAGGTTTACTGTATCCCTTGGACCTTCTTATTGACGATGAAACACAGAAATTGCATCGGAATTAAACACAAAAGGCACAATGCCGACTTAAGTAAAAGAAGACTGACTCTTCTTACTGACTATGTTTTGAACCATTCCTGTGACACTAGTCATAGATTCCGGTGCTTCACTTCAGGTCTAATGTATCCCTTGGACCTTCTTATTGACGATGAAACACAGAAATTGCAACGGAATTAAATACAAAAGGCTTAATGCCGACTTAAGTACTAGAATACTGACTCTTCTTACTGTCTATGTTTTGAACCAACCCTGTGACACTAGTTATAGATTCCGATGCTTCACTCCAGGTTTACTGTATCCCTTCTACCTTCTTATTGACAATGAAACACAGAAACTGCATCGGAATTAAATAAAAATGTCACAATGCCGACTTAAGTACAAGAAGACTGACTCTTCTTACTGCCTATGTTTTGAACCATACCTGTGACACTAATTATGGATTCCGATGCTTCACTCCAGGTTTACTATATACCTTTGACCTTCTTATTGACGATGAAATACAGAAATTCCATCGGAATTGAACAGAAAAGGCACAATGCCGACTTAATTACTAGAAGACTGACTCTTCCTACTGTCTATGCTTTGAACGATTCCTGTGACACTAGTTATAGATTCCGATGCTTTACTTCAGGTTTACCGTATCCCTCTGACCTTCTTATTGACGATGAAACACATAAATTGCATCGGAATTAAATACAAAAGGTACAATGCCGATTTATGTACAAGAAGACTTACTCCTCCCACTGTCTATGTTTTGAACCATTCCTGTGACACTAGTTATAGATTCCAATGCTTCACTCCAGGTTTACTGTACACCTTGGACCTCCTTATTGACGATGAAACACAGGAATTGCATCGGAATTAAATACAAAAGGCACAATGCCGACTTAAGTACAAGAAGACTGACTCTTCTTACTGACTATGCTTTGAACCATTCCTGTGACACCAGTTAAAGACTCTGATGCTTCACCTCAGATTTACTGTATCAGTTGGACCTTCATATTGAAGATGAAACACAGAAATTGCATCGGAATTCAATACAAAAGGCACAATGCCGACTTAAGTACAACAAGACTGACTCATCTTACTCTCTAGGTTTTGAACCATTCCTGTGCCGCTAGTTACAGATTCCGATGCTTCACTCCAGGTTTACTGTTTCCCTTGGACCTTCTTATTGACGATGAAACACCGAAATTGCATCGGAATTAAATACAAAAGGCACAATGCCGACATAAGTACAAGACGACTGACTCTTCTTACCAAGTTGTTTTGAACCATTCCTGAAACACTAGTTATAGATTCCGATGCTTCACTCCAGGTTTACTGTATCCCTTGGACCTTCTTATTTACGATGAAACACAGAAATTGCATCAGAATTTAATACAATAGGCACAATGCCGACTTAAATACAAGAAGACTTACTCCTCTTACTGACTATTTTTTGAACCATTCCTGTGACACTAGTTATGGATTCCGGTGCTTCACTTCAGGTTTACTGGATCCCTTGGACCTACTTATTGACGATGAAACACAGAAATTGCATCGGTATTAAATAGAAAGGGCACAATGCCGACTTAAGTACAAGAACACTGACTCTTCTTACTGACTATGTTTTCAACCATTCCTGTGACACTAGTTATAGATTCCGATGCATCACTACAGGTTTATTGTATACCTCTGACCTTCTTACTGACGATGAAACACAGAAATTGCATCGGAATTAAATATAAAAGGCCCATTGCCGACATAAGTACAAGAAGACTGACGATTCTTACTGTCTATGTTTGAACCATTCCTGTGACACTAGTTGTAGATTCCGATGCTTCACTCCAGGTTTACTGTATCCCTCAGACCTTCTTATTGACGATGAAACACAGAAATTGCATCGGAATAAAATACAAAAGGCACAATGCCGACTTAAGTACAATAAGACTGACTCCTCCTACTGTCTATGTTTTGAACCATTCCTGTGATACTAGTTATAGATTCCGATGCTTCACTTCAGGTTTACTGTATCCCTCTGTCCTTCTTATTGACGATGAAACACTGAAACTGCAACGGAATTAAATACAAAAGGGACAATGCCGACTTAAGTACAAGATGACGGACACTTCTTCTGTCTATGTTTTGAACCATTCCTGTGACACTAGTTATAGATTTCGATGCTTCACTTCAGGTTTATTGTATCCGTTGGACCTTCTTATTGACGATGAAACACAGAAATTGCATCGGAATTAAATCCAAAATGCACAGTGCTGAATTAAGTACAAGAAGACTGACTCTTCTTACCAAGTTGTTTTGAACCATTCCTGAAACACTCGTTATAGATTCCGATGCTTCAGTCCAGGTTTACTGTATCCCTTGGACCTTCTTATTTACGATGAAACACACAAATTGCATCGGAATTTAATACAAAAGGCACAATAGCCGACTTAAATACAAGAAGACTGACTCCTCTTACTGACAATTTTTTGAACCATTCCTGTGACACTAGTTATGGATTCCGGTGCTTCACTTCAGGTTTACTGGATCCCTTGGACCTACTTATTGACGATGAAACACAGAAATTGCATCGGAATTAAATACAAAGGGCACAATGCCGACTTAAGTACAAGAACACTGACTCTTCTTACTGACTATGTTTTCAACCATTCCTGTGACACTAGTTATAGATTCCGATGCATCACTAAAGGTTTATTGTATACCTCTGACCTTATTACTGACGATGAAACACAGAAATTGCATCGGAATTAAATACAAAAGGCCCATTGCCGACATAAGTACAAGAAGACTGACGATTCTTACTGTCTATGTTTGAACCATTCCTGTGACACTAGTTGTAGATTCCGATGCTTCACTCCAGGTTTACTGTTTCCCTCAGACCTTCTTATTGACGATGAAACACAGAAATTGCATCGGAATAAAATACAAAAGGCACAATGCCGACTTAAGTACAATAAGACTGACTCCTCCTACTGTCTATGTTTTGAACCATTCCTGTGATACTAGTTATAGATTCCGATGCTTCACTTCAGGTTTACTGTATCCCTCTGTCGTTCTTATTGACGATGAAACACTGAAACTGCAACGGAATTAAATACAAAAGGGACAATGCCGACTTAAGTACAAGATGACGGACACTTCTTCTGTCTATGTTTTGAACCATTCCTGTGACACTAGTTATAGATTTCGATGCTTCACTTCAGGTTTATTGTATCCGTTGGACCTTCTTATTGACGATGAAACACAGAAATTGCATCGGAATTAAATCCAAAATGCACAGTGCCGAATTAAGTACAAGAAGACTGACTCTTCTTACCAAGTTGTTTTGAACCATTCCTGAAACACTAGTTATAGATTCCGATGCTTCAGTCCAGGTTTACTGTATCCCTTGGACCTTCTTATTTACGATGAAACACACAAATTGCATCGGAATTTAATACAAAAGGCACAATGCCGACTTAAATACAAGAAGACTGACTCCTCTTACTGACAATTTTTTGAACCATTCCTGTGACACTAGTTATGGATTCCGGTGCTTCACTTCAGGTTTACTGGATCCCTTGGACCTACTTATTGACGATGAAACACAGAAATTGCATCGGAATTAAATACAAAGGGCACAATGCCGACTTAAGTACAAGAACACTGACTCTTCTTACTGACTATGTTTTCAACCATTCCTGTGACACTAGTTATAGGTTCCGATGCTTCACTTCAGGATTACTCTATCCCTCTGACCTTCTTATTGACGATGAAACACAGAAATTGCATCGGAATTAATACAAAAGGCACAATGCCGACATAAGTACAAGAAGACTGACTCTTCTTACTGACTAAGTTTGAACCATTCCTGTGACAATAGTTATAGATTCCGATGCTTCACATCAGGTTTACTGTATCCCTTGGACCTTCTTATTGACGATGAAACACACCAATTGCATCGGAATGATATAGAGCAGGCACAATGCCGACTTAAGTACAAGAAGACTGACTCCTCCTACTGTCTATGTTTTGTACCATTCCTGTGACACTAGTTAAAGATTCCGATGCTTCACTACAGGTTCACTGTATGCCTCTGCCCGTCTTATTGACGATGAAACACTGAAATTTCAACGGAATTAAATACAAAAGGGACAATGACGACTTAAGTACAAGATGACTGACACTTCTTCTGTCTATGCTTTGAACCATTCCTGTGACACTAGTTATAGATTCCGATGCTTCACTACAGGTTTATAGTATACCTCGGACCTTCTTGTTGACGATGAAGCACAGAAATTGCATCGGAATTAATTACAAAAGGAACATTGCCGACATAAGTAAAAGAAGACTGACGATTCTTACTGTCTATGTTTGAACCATTCCTGTGACACTAGTTATAATTTCCGATGCTTCACTCCAGGTTTACTGTATCCCTCAGACCTTCTTATTGACGATGAAACACAAAAATTGCATCGGAATAATATACAAAAGGCACAATGCCGACCTAAGTACAATAAGACTGACTCTTCCTACTGTCTATGTGTTGAACCATTCCTGTGACACTAGTTATAGATTCCGATGCTTCACTTCAGGTTTACTGTATCCCTTGGACCTTGTTATTGACGATGAAACACAGAAATTGCATCGGAATTAAATACAAACGGCACAATGCCGATTTAAGTACAAGAAGACTGACTCTTCTTACTGACTACGCTTTGAACCATTTCTGTGACACCAGTTAAAGACTCTGATGCTTCACCTCAGATTGACTGTATCCCTTGGACCTTCTTATTGAAGATGAAACACAGAAATTGCATCGGAATTAAATACAAAAGGCACAATGCCGACTTAAGTACATCAATACTGACTCTTCTTACTGTCTATGCTTTGAACCATCCCTGTGACACTTGTTATTGATACCGATTCTTCACTCCAGGTTTACTGTATCCCTTGGGCCTTCTTATTGACGATGAAACACAGAAATTGCATCGGAATTAAATACATTAGGCACAATGCAGACTTTAGTCAAGGAGACTGACTCTTCTTACTGACTACGTTTTCAACTATTCCTGTGACACTAGTTATAGATTCCGATGCTTCACTTCAGATTTACTGTATCCCTCTGACGTTCTTATTGACGATGAAACACGGAAATTGCGTCGGAATTAAATAAAAAAGGCACAATGCGGACTTAATTACTACAAGACTGATTCATCTTACTGTCTATGTTTTGAACCATTCCTGTGCCGCTAGTTACAGATTCCGATGCTTCACTCCAGGTTTACTGTTTCCCTTGGACCTTCTTATTGACGATGAAACACCAAAATTGCATCGGAATTAAATACAAAAGGCACAATGCCGACATAAGTACAAGATGACTGACTTTTCTTACTGACTATGTTTGAACCATTCCTGTGACACTAGTTATCCATTCAGATGCTTCACATCAGGTTTACTGTATCCCTTGGACCTTCTTATGACGATGAAACACACCAATTGCATCGGAATTAAATAGAGCAGGCACAATGCCGACTTAAGTACAAGAAGACTGACTCTTCCAACAGTCTATGTTTTGTACCATTCCTGTGACACTACTTATAGATTCCGATGCTTCACTTCAGGTTTACTGTATCCCTCTGCCCTTCTTATTGACGATGAAACACTGAAATTGCAACGGAATTAAATACAAAAGGGACAATGCCGACTTAAGTACAAGATGACTGACTCTTCTTCTGTCTATGTTTTGAACCATTCCTGTGACACTAGTTATAGATTTCGATGCTTCACTTCAGGTTTACTGTATCCCTCTGACCCTTTTATTGACGATGAAACACAGAAATTGCATCGGAATTAAATCCAAAATGCACAATGCCGAATTAAGTACAAGAAGACTGACTCTTCTTACCATGTTGTTTTGAACCATTCCTGAAACACTAGTTATAGATTCCGATGCTTCACTTCAGGTTTACTCTATCCCTCTGACCTTCTTATTGACGATGAAACACAGAAATTGCATCGGAATTAATACGAAAGGCACAATGCCGACATAAGTACAAGAAGACTGACTCTTCTTACTGACTAAGTTTGAACCATTCCTGTGACAATAGTTATAGATTCCGATGCTTCACATCAGGTTTACTGTATCCCTTGGACCTTCTTATTGACGATGAAACACACCAATTGCATCGGAATGAAATAGAGCAGGCACAATGCCGACTTAAGTACAAGAAGACTGACTCTTCCTACTGTCTATGTTTTGTACCATTCCTGTGACACTAGTTATAGATTCCGATGCTTCACTACAGGTTCACTGTATGCCTCTGCCCGTCTTATTGACGATGAAACACTGAAATTTCAACGGAATTAAATACAAAAGGGACAATGCCGACTTAAGTACAAGATGACTGACACTTCTTCTGTCTATGTTTTGAACCATTCCTGTGACACTAGTTATAGATTTCGATGCTTCACTTCAGGTTTATTGTATCCCTTGGGCCTTCTTATTGACGATGATACACAGAAATTGCTTCGGAATTAAATACAAAACGCCCAATGCCGACTTAAGTACAAGAAGACTGACTCATCTTACTGACTATGTTTAGAACCATTCCTGTGACACTAGTTATAGATTCCGATGCTTCACTTCAGGTTTACTGTATCCCTCTGACCTTCGTATTCACGATGAAACACAGAAATTGCATCGGAAATAAACCCAAAATGCACAGTGCCGAAATAAGTACAAGAAGACTGACTCTTCTTACCAAGTTGTTTTGAACCATTCCTGAAACACTAGTTATAGATTCCGATGCTTCACTCCAGGTTTACTGTATCCCTTGGTCCCTCTTATTTACGATGAAACACAGAAATTACATCGGAATTCAATACAAAAGGCACAATGCCGACTTAAATACAAGAAGACTGACTCCTCTTACTGACTATATTTTGAACCATTCCTGTGACACTAGTTATGGATTCCGGTGCATCACTTCAGGTTTACTGGATCCCTTGGACCTACTTATTGACGATGAAACACAGAAATTGCATCGGAATTAAATACAAAGGGCACAATGCCGACTTAAGTACAAGAACACTGACTCATCTTACTGACCATGTTTTCAACCATTCCTGTGACACTAGTTATAGATTCCGATGCTTTACTACAGGTTTATAGTATACCTCGGACCTTCTTGTTGACGATGAAACACAGAAATTGCATCGGAATGAAATACAAAAGGCACATTGCCGACATAAGTAAAAGAAGACTGACGATTCTTACTGTCTATGTTTGAACCATTCCTGTGACACTAGTTATAATTTCCGATGCTTCACTCCAGGTTTACTGTATCCCTCAGACCTTCTTATTGACGATGAAACACAAAAATTGCATCGGAATAATATACAAAAGGCACAATGCCGACCTAAGTACAATAAGACTGACTCTTCCTACTGTCTATGTGTTGAACCATTCCTGTGACACTAGTTATAGATTCCGATGCTTCGCTTCAGGTTTACTGTATCCCTTGGACCTTGTTATTGATGATGAAACACAGAAATTGCATCGGAATTAAATACAAAGGGCACAATGCCGATTTAAGTACAAGAAGACTGACTCTTCTTACTGACTACGCTTTGAACCATTCCTGTGACACCAGTTAAAGACTTTGATGCTTCACCTCAGATTTACTGTATCCCTTGGACCTTCTTATTGAAGATGAAACACAGAAATTGCATCGGAATTAAATACAAAAGGCACAATGCCGACTTAAGTACATCAATACTGACTCTTCTTACTGTCTATGCTTTGAACCATCCCTGTGACACTTGTTATTGATACCGATTCTTCACTCCAGGTGTACTGTATCCCTTGGGCGTTCTTATTGACGATGAAACACAGAAATTGCATCGGAGTTAAATACATTAGGCACAATGCAGACTTTAGTCAAGGAGACTGACTCTTCTTACTGACTACGTTTTCAACTATTCCTGTGACACTAGTTATAGATTCCGATGCTTCACTTCAGATTTACTGTATCCCTCTGACGTTCTTATTGACGATGAAACACGGAAATTGCGTCGGAATTAAATAAAAAAGGCACAATGCCGACTTAAGTACTACAAGACTGACTCATCTTACTGTCTATGTTTTGAACCATTCCTGTGCCGCTAGTTACAGATTCCGATGCTTCACTCCAGGTTTACTGTTTCCCTTGGACCTTCTTATTGACGATGAAACACCGAAATTGCATCGGAATTAAATACAAAAGGCACAATGCCGACATAAGTACAAGATGACTGACTTTTCTTACTGACTATGTTTGAACCATTCCTGTGACACTAGTTATACATTCAGATGCTTCACATCAGGTTTACTGTATCCCTTGGACCTTCTTATTGACGATGAAACACACCAATTGCATCGGAATTAAATAGAGCAGGCACAATGCCGACTTAAGTACAAGAAGACTGACTCTTCCTACAGTCTATGTTTTGTACCATTCCTGTGACACTACTTATAGATTCCGATGCTTCACTTCAGGTTTACTGTATCCCTCTGCCCTTCTTATTGACGATGAAACACTGAAATTGCAACGGAATTAAATACAAAAGGGACAATGCCGACTTAAGTACAAGATGACTGACTCTTCTTCTGTCTATGATTTGAACCATTCCTGTGACACTAGTTATAGATTTCGATGCTTCACTTCAGGTTTACTGAATCCCTCTGACCCTCTTATTGACGATGAAACACAGAAATTGCATCGGAATTAAATCCAAAATGCACAATGCCGAATTAAGTACAAGAAGACTGACTCTTCTTACCATGTTGTTTTGAACCATTCCTGAAACACTAGTTTTAGATTCCGATGCTTCACTCCAGGTTTACTGTATCCCTTGGACCTTCTTATTTACGATGAAACACAGAAATTGCATCGGAATAAAATACAAAAGCCACAATGCCGACTTAAGTACAATAAGACTGACTCTTCCTACTGTCCATGTTTCGAACCATTCCTGTGACACTAGTTATAGATTCCGATGCTTCACTTCAGGTTTACTCTTTCCCTCTGACCTTCTTATTGACGATGAAACACAGAAATTGCATCGGAATTAATACGAAAGGCACAATGCCAACTTAAGTACAAGAAGACTGACTCCTCCTACTGTCTATATTTTGAACCATTTGTAAGACACTAGTTATAGATTCCGATGCTTCACTCCAGGTTTACTGTATCCCTTGGACCTTCGTATTGACGATGAAACACAGAAATTGCATGGGAATTAAATAGGAAAGGCACAATGCAGACTTAAGGACAAGAAGACTGACTGTTTCTACTGTCTATGTTTTGAACCATTCCTGTGACTCTAGTTATAGATTCCGATGCTTCACTTCAGGTTTACTGTATCCCTAGGACCTTCTTGTTGACGATGAAACATAGAAATTGCATCGGAATTAAATACAAAAGGCACAATGCCGACTTAAGTACAAGAAGACTGACTCTTCTTACTGACTACGTTTTGAACCATTCCTGTGACACTAGTTATAGATTCCGATGGTACACTTCCGGTTTACTGTATCCCTTGGACCTCCGTATTGACGATAAAACACAAAAATTGCTTCGGAATTAAACACAAAAGGCACAATGCCGACTTAAGTACAAGAAGACTGACTCTTCTTACTGACTATGTTTTGAACCATTCCTGTGTCACTAGTTATAGATTCCAGCGCTTCACTCCAGGTTTACTGTATCCCTTGAACCTCCTTATTGACGTTGAAACACAGAAATTGCATCGGAATTAAATACAAAAGCACAATGCCGACTTAAGTACAAGAAGACTGACTCTTCTTACTGACTATGTTTAGAACCATTCCTGTGACACTAGTTATAGATTCCGGTGCTTCATGTCAGGTTTATTGTATCCCTTGGACCTTCTTATTGACGATGAAACACAGAAATTGCATCGGAATTAAATACAAAAGCCACAATGCCGACTTAAGTACAAGAAGACTGACTCTTCATACTGACAATGTATGAACCATTCCTGTGACATTAGTTATAGATTCCGATGCTTCACTTCAGGTTTACTGTATCCCTCTGCCCATCTTAGTGACGATGAAACACAGAAATTGCATCGGAATTAAATACAAAAGGCACAATGCCGACTTAAGTACAAGAAGACTGACTCTTCTTACAGACTATGTTTTGAACCATTCCTGTGACACTAGTAATAGACTCTGATGCTTGACTTCAAATTTACTGTATCCGTTGGACCTTCTTATTGACGATGAAACACAAAAATTGCATCGAAATTAAATACAAAATGGACAATGCCGTCTTAAGTACAAGAAGACTGACTCTTCTTACTGACTATGCTTTGAACCATTCCTGTGACACTAGTTATAGATTGCGATGCTTCTCTCCAGGTTTACTTTATCCCTTGGACCTTCTTATTTACGATGAAACACAGCAATTGCATCGGAATTTAATACAAAAGGCACAATGCCGACTTAAATACAAGAAGACTGACTCCTCTTACTGACTATATTTTGGACCATTCCTATGACACTAGTTATGGATTCCGGTGCATCACTTCAGGTTTACTGGATCCCTTGGACCTACTTATTGACGATGAAACACAGAAATTGCATCGGAATTAAATACAAAGGGCACAATGCCGACTTAAGTACAAGAACACTGACTCTTCTTACTGACCATGTTTTCAACCATTCCTGTGACACTAGTTATAGATTCCGATGCTTCACTACAGGTTTATAGTATACCTCGGACCTTCTTGTTGACGATGAAACACAGAAATTGCATCGGAATTAAATACAAAAGGCACATTGCCGACATAAGTAAAAGAAGACTGACGATTCTTACTGTCTATGTTTGAACCATTACTGTGATGCTAGTTATAGATTCCGATGCTTCACTCCAGGTTTACTGTATCCCTCAGACCTTCTTATTGACGATGAAACACAAAAATTGCATCGGAATAAAATACAAAAGGCACAATGCCGACCTAAGTACAATAAGACAGACTCTTCCTACTGTCTATGTGTTGAACCATTCCTGTGACACTAGTTATAGATTCCGATGCTTCACTTCAGATTGACTGTATCACTTGGACCTTGTTATTGACGATGAAACACAGAAATTGCATCGGAATTAAATACAAAGGGCACAATGCCGATTTAAGTACAAGAAGACTGACTCTTCTTACTGACTACGCTTTGCACCATTCCTGTGACACCAGTTAAAGACTCTGATGCTTCACCTCAGATTTACTGTATCCCTTGGACCTTCTTATTGAAGATGAAAAACAGAAATTGCATCGGAATTAAATACAAAAGGCACAATGCCGACTTAAGTACATGACTACTGACTCTTCTTACTGTCTATGATTTGAACCATCCCTGTGACACTTGTTATTGATACCGATTCTTCACTCCAGGTTTACTGTATCCCTTGGGCCTTCTTATTGACGATGAAACACAGAAAATGCATCGGAGTTAAATACATTAGGCACAATGCAGACTTTAGTCAAGGAGACTGACTCTTCTTACTGACTACGATTTCAACTATTCCTGTGACACTAGTTAAAGATTCCGATGCTTCACTTCAGATTTACTGGATCCCTCTGACGTTCGTATTGACGATGAAACACGGAAATTGCGTCGGAATTAAATAAAAAAGGCACAATGCCGACTTAAGTACTACAAGACTGACTCATCTTACTGTATATGTTTTGAACCATTCCTGTGCCGCTAGTTACAGATTCCGATGCTTCACTCCAGGTTTACTGTTTCCCTTGGACCTTCGTATTGACGACGAAAGACCGAAATTGCATCGGAATTAAATACAAAAGGCACAATGCCGACATAAGTACAAGATGACTGACTTTTCTTACTGACTATGTTTGAACCATTTCTGTGACACTAGTTATACATTCAGATGCTTCACATCAGGTTTACTGTATCCCTTGGACCTTCTTACTGACGATGAAACACACCAATTGCATCGGAATTAAATAGAGCAGGCACAATGCCGACTTAAGTACAAGAAGTCTGACTCTTCCTACAGTCTATGTTTTGTACCATTCCTGTGACACTACTTATAGATTCCGATGCTTCACTTCAGGTTTGCTGTATCCCTCTGCCCTTCGTATTGACGATGAAACACTGAAATTGCAACAGAATTAAATACAAAAGGGACAATGCCGACTTAAGTACAAGATGACTGACTCTTCTTCTGTCTATGTTTTGAACCATTCCTGTGACACTAGTTATAGATTTCGATGCTTCACTTCAGGTTTACTGTATCCCTCTGACCCTCTTATTGACGATGAAACACAGAAATTGCATCGGAATTAAATCCAAAATGCACAGTGCCGAATTAAGTACAAGAAGACTGACTCTTCTTACCATGTTGTTTTGAACCATTCCTGAAACACTAGTTTTAGATTCCGATGCTTCATTCCAGGTTTACTGTATCCCTTGGATCTTCTTATTTACGATGAAACACAGAAATTGCATCGGAATTTAATACAAAAGGCACATTGCCGACATAAGTGCAAGAAGACTGACGATTCTCACTGTCTATGTTTGAACCATTCCTGTGACACCCTTTATAGATTCCGATGCTTCACTGCAGGTTTACTGTATCCCTCAGACCTTCTTATTGACGATGAAACACAGAAATTGCATCGGAATAAAATACAAAAGGCACAATGCCGACTTAAGTACAATAAGACTGACTCTTCCTACTGTCCATGTTTTGAACCATTTATGTGACACTAGTTATAGATTCCGATGCTTCACTTCAGGTTTACTCTTTCCCTCTGACCTTCTTATTGACGATGAAACACAGAAATTGCATCGGAATTAAATACAAAAGGCACAATGCCGACTTAAGTACAAGAAGACTGACTCTTCTTACTGACTACGTTTTGAACCATTCCTGTGACACTAGTTATAGATTCCGATGCTACACTTCCGGTTTACTGTATCTCTTGGACCTTCGTATTGACGATGAAACACAAAAATTGCTTCGGAATTAAATACAAAAGGCACAATGCCGACTTAAGTACAAGAAGACTGACTCTTCTCACTGACTATGTTTTGAACCATTCCTGTGTCACTAGTTATAGATTCCGGCGCTTCACTCCAGGTTTACTGTATCCCTTGAACCTCCATATTGACGTTGAAACACGGAAATTGCATCGGAATTAAATACAAAAGCACAATGCCGACTTAAGTACAAGAAGACTGACTCTTCTTACTGACTATGTTTAGAACCATTCCTGTGACACTAGTTATAGATTCTGGTGCTTCATTTCAGGTTTATTGTATCCCTTGGACCTTCTTATTGACGATGATACACAGAAATTGCATCGGAATTAAATACAAAAGCCACAATGCCGACCTAAGTACAAGAAGACTGACTCTTCATACTGACTATGTTTGAACCATTCCTGTGACACTAGTTATAGATTCCGATGCTTCACTTCAGGTTTACTGTATCCCTAGGACCTTCTTGTTGACGATGAAACATAGGAATTGCATCGGAATTAAATACAAAAGGCACAATGCCGACTTAAGTACAAGAAGACTGACTCTTCTTACTGACTACGTTTTGAACCATTCCTGTGACACTAGTTATAGATTCCGATGCTACACTTCCGGTTTACTGTATCCCTTGGACCTTCGTATTGACGATGAAACACAAAAATTGCTTCGGAATTAAATACAAAAGGCACAATGCCGACTTAAGTACAAGAAGACTGACTCTTCTTACTGACTATGTTTTGAACCATTCCTGTGTCACTAGTTATAGATTCCGGCGCTTCACTCCAGGTTTACTGTATCCCTTGAACCTCCATATTGACGTTGAAACACGGAAATTGCATCGGAATTAAATACATAAGCACAATGCCGACTTAAGTACAAGAAGACTGACTCTTCTTACTGACTATGTTTAGAACCATTCCTGTGACACTAGTTATAGATTCCGGTGCTTCATTTCAGGTTTACTGTATCCCTTGGACCTTCTTATTGACGATGAAACACAGAAATTGCATCGGAATAAAATACAAATGCCACAATGCCGACTTAAGTACAAGAAGACTGACTCTTCATACTGACTATGTTTGAACCATTCCTGTGACACTAGTTATAGATTCCGATGCTTCACTTCACGTTTACTGTATACCTTGGACCTTCTTATTGACGAGGAAACACAGAAATTGCATCGGAATTAAATACCAAAGGCACAATGCCGACTTAAGTACAAGAAGAAAGACTCTTCTTACAGACTATGTTTTGAACCATTACTGTGACACTAGTTATAGACTCTGATGCTTCACTTCAGGTTAAATGTATCCCTTGGACTTTCTTATTGAAGATGAAACACAGAAATTGCATCGGAATTAAATACAAAAGGCACAATGCCGACTTAAGAACAAGAATACTGTCTCTTCTTACTGTCTATGTATTGAACCATCCCTGTGACACTAGTTATAGATTCCGATGCTTCACTCCAGGTTTACTTTATCCGTTGGACCTTCTTATTGACGATGAAACACAGAAATTGCATCGGAATTAAATACAAAAGGAACAATGCCGACTTTAGTACAAGTAGACTGACTCTTCTTACTGACTATGTTTTGCTTCATTCCTGTGACACTAGCTAAAGATTCCGATGCTGCACTTCAGGTTTACTGTATCCCTTAGACCTTCTTATTGACAATGAAACACAGAAATTGCATCAGAATTAAATACAAAAGGCACAATGCCGACTTAAGTACAAGAAGACTGACTCATCTTACTGACTATGTTTTGAACCATTCCTGTGACACTAGTTATAGATTCCGATGCTTCATTTCTGATTTACTGTATCCCTCTAACCCTCTTATTGACGATGAAACACATAAATTGAATCGGAATTAAATACTAAAGGCACAATGCCGAATTAAGTACAAGAAGACTATCTCTTCTTACTGTCGATGTTTTGAACCATTCCTGTGACACTAGTTATAGATTCCGATGGTTCACTCCAGGTTCACTGTATCCCTTGGACCTTCTTATTTACGATGAAACACAGAAATTGCATCGGAATTAAATAAAAAAGGCACAATGCCGACTTAAATACAAGAAGACTGACTCTTCTTACTGACTATGCTTTGAACCATTCCTGTGACACTAGTTATAGATTACGATGCTTCACTTCAGGTTTACTGTTTCATTTGGACCTTCTTATTGACGATGAAACACAGAAATTGCATCAGAATTAAATACAAAAGGCACAATGCAGACTTAAGTGCAAGAAGACTGACTCTTCTCACTGACTATGTTTTGAACCATTCCTGTGTCACTAGTTATAGATTCCGATGCTTCACTTCAGATTTACTATATCACTCTGACCTTCTCATTGACGATGAAACACAGAAATTGCATCGGAATTAAATACAAAAGGCACAATGCCGAATTAAGTACAAGAAAACTGACTCTTCTTTCTGTCGATGTTGTGAACCATTCCTGTGACACTAGTTATAGATTCCGATGCTTCACTCCAGGTTTACTGTATCCCTCTTACCTTCTTATTGACGATGAAACACAGAAATTGCATCAGAATTAAATAAAAAAGGCGCAATGCCGAGTTAAGTACAGGAAGACTGACTCTTCTTACTGTCTATGGTTTGAACCATTCCTGTGATACTAGTTATACATTCCGATGCTTCACTCCAGGTTTACTATATCCCTTCGACCTTCTTATTGGCGATGAAGCACTGAAATTGCATAGGAATTAAACATAAAAGGCACAATACTGACTTAAATACAAGAATACTGACTCTTCCTACTGTCTATGATTTGAACCATTCCTGTGACACGAGTTATAGATTCCAATGCTTCACTAAAGGTTTGCTGTATCCATTGGACCTTCTAATTGACGATGAAACAAAGAAATTGCATCGGAATTAAATATAAAGGGCACAATGGCGACTTAAGTACAAGAAGACTGACTCTTCTTACTGACTATGCTTTGAACCATTCATGTGACACTAGTTATAGATTCCGGTGCTTCACTTCAGGTTTACTGCATCCCTTGGACTTTCTTATTGACGATGAAACACAGAAATTGCATCGGAAATAAATATAAAATGCACAATGCCGATTTAAGTACAAGATGACTGACTCTTCCTACTGACTATGCTTTGAACCATTCCTGTGACACTAGTTATAGATTCCGATGCTTCACTTCAGGTTTACTGTTTCCCTTGGACCTTCATATTGACGATGAAACACAGAAATTGCATCGGAATTAAATAGAAAAAGGCACAATGATGACTTAAGTACAAGAAAACTGACTCTTCTTGCTGTCGATGTTTTGAACCATTCCTGTGACACTAGTTATGGATTCCGATGCTTCACTCCAGGTTTACTGTATCCCTCTGTCCTTATTGACGAAGAAACACTGAAACTGCATCAGAATTAAACAAAAAAGGCACAATACCGACTTAAGTACAAGAAGACTGACTCTTCTTACTGTCTATGTTTTGAACCATTCCTGTGATACTAGTTATAGATTCCGATGCTTCACTCCAGGTTTACTATATCCCTGGGACCTTCTTATTGGCGATGAAACACTGATATTGCATAGGAATTAAATAGAAAAGGCACAATGCCGACTTAAGTACAAGAAGACTGACTCTTCCTACTGTCTACGGTTTGAACCATTTCTGTGACACTCGTTATAGATTCCGATGCTTCACTTCAGGTTTACTGTATCCCTCTGACCTTCTTATTGAAGATGAAACACAGACATTGCATCGGAATTAATTACAAAAGGCACAATGAGGACTTAAGTACGAGAAGGTTGACTCTTCCCACTGTCTACGTTTTGAAGCATTCCTGTGACACTAGTTATAGACTCTGATGCTTCACTGCAGGTTTACTGTATCCCTTGGACCTTCTTATTGAAGATCAAACACAGAAATTGCATCGGAATTAAATACAAAAGGCACAATGCCGACTTAAGGACAAGAATACTGTCTCTTCTTACTGTCTGTGTTTTGAACCATCCCAGTGACACTAGTTATAGACTCCGATGCATCACTCCATATTTACTTTATCCCTTGGACCTTCTAATTGACGATGAAACACAGAAATTGCATCGGAATTAAATACAAAAGGAACAATGCCGAATTTAGTACAAGTAGACTGACTCTCCTTACGGACTATGTATTGATTCATTCCTGTGACACTAGTTACAGATTCCGATGCTTCACTCCAGGTTTACTGCACCCCTTGTACCGTCTTATTGACGATGAAACACAGAAATTGCATCGGAATTAAATACAAAAGGCACAATGCCGACTTAAGTACAAGAAGACTGACTCTTTTTAGTTACAATGCTTTTAACCATTCCAGTGACACTACTTACAGATTCCGATGCTGCACTTCAGGTTTACTGTATCCTTTAGACCTTCTTATTGACGATGAAACACAGAAATTGCATCGGAATTAAATACAAAAGGCACAATGGCGACATAAGTACAAGAAGACTGACTCCTCTTATTGACTATGCTTTGAACCATTCATGTGACACTAGTTATAGATTCCGGTGTTTCACTTCAGGTTTACTGTATCAATTGGACTTTCTTATTGACGATGAAACACAGAAATTGCATCGGAAGTAAATACAAAAGGCACAATGCCGACTTAAGTACAAGAGGACTGACTCTTCTTACTGACTATGCTTTGAACCATTCCTGTGACACTCGTTATAGATTCCGATGCTTCACTTCAGGTTCACTGTATCCCTCTGACCTTCTTATTGATGATGAAACACAGAAATTGCATCGGAATTAAATACAAAAGGCACAATGCCGACTTAAGTACAAGAAGACTGACTCTTCCCACTGTCTATGTTCTGAACCACTCCTTTGACACTAGTTATAGACTCTGATGCTTCACTTCAGGTTTACTGTATCCCTTGGACCTTCTTATTGGAGATGAAACACAGAAATTGCATCGGAATTAAATACAAAAGGCACAATGCCGACTTAAGAACAAGAGTACTGTCTCTTCTTACTGTCTATGTTTTGAACCATCCCTGTGACACTAGTTATAGATTCCGATGCCTCACTCCAGGTTTACTTTATCACTTGGACCTTCTTATTGACGATGAAACACAGAAATTGCATCAGAAATTAATACAAAAGGAACAATGCGGACTTTAGTACAAGTAGACTGACTCTTCTTACTGACTATGTTTTGATTCATTAATGAGACACTAGTTATAGATTCCGATGCTTCATTTCTGATTTACTGTATCCCTCTGACCTTCTTATTGACGATGATACACAGAAATTGCATCGGAATTAAATACTAAAGGCCAATGCCGAATTAAGTACAGGAAGACTGTCTCTTCTTACTGTCGATGTTTTGAACCATTCCTGTGACACTAGTTATAGGTTCCGATGCTTCACTTCAGGACTACTGTATCAATTGTACCTTCTTATTGACGATGAAACACAGAAATTGCATCGGAATAAAATACAAAAGGCACAATGCCGACTTAAGTACAATAAGACTGACTCTTCCTACTGTCCATGTTTTGAACCATTCCTGTGACACTAGTTATAGATTCCGATGCTTCACTTCAGGTTTACTCTTTCCCTCTGACCTTCTTATTGACGATGAAACACAGAAATTGCATCGGAATTAATACGAAAGGCACAATGCCAACTTAAGTACAATAAGTCTGACTCCTCCTACTGTCTATATTTTGAACCATTTGTAAGACACTAGTTATAGATTCCGATGCTTCACTCCAGGTTTACTGTATCCCTTGGACCTTCTTATTGACGATGAAACACAGAAATTGCATCGGAATTAAATAGAAAAGGCACAATGCAGACTTAAGGACAAGAAGACTGACTGTTTCTACTGTCTATGTTTTGAACCATTCCTGTGACTCTAGTTATAGATTCCGATGCTTCACTTCAGGTTTACTGTATCCCTAGGACCTTCTTGTTGACGATGAAACATAGGAATTGCATCGGAATTAAATACAAAAGGCACAATGCCGACTTAAGAACAAGAATACTGTCTCTTCTTACTGTCTATGTATTGAAACATCCCTGTGACACTAGTTATAGATTGCGATGCTTCTCTCCAGGTTTACTTTATCCGTTGGACCTTCTTATTTACGATGAAACACAGCAATTGCATCGGAATTTAATACAAAAGGCACAATGCCGACTTAAATACAAGAAGACTGACTCCTCTTACTGACTATATTTTGAACCATTCCTATGACACTAGTTATGGATTCCGGTGCATCACTTCAGGTTTACTGGATCCCTTGGACCTACTTATTGACGATGAAACACAGAAATTGCATCGGAATTAAATACAAAGGGCACAATGCCGACTTAAGTACAAGAACACTGACTCTTCTTACTGACCATGTTTTCAACCATTCCTGTGACACTAGTTATAGATTCCGATGCTTCACTACAGGTTTATAGTATACCTCGGCCCTTCTTGTTGACGATGAAACACAGAAATTGCATCGGAATTAAATACAAAAGGCACATTGCCGACATAAGTAAAAGAAGACTGACGATTCTTACTGTCTATGTTTGAACCATTACTGTGATACTAGTTATAGATTCCGATGCTTCACTCCAGGTTTACTGTATCCCTCAGACCTTCTTATTGACGATGAAACACAAAAATTGCATCGGAATAAAATACAAAAGGCACAATGCCGACCTAAGTACAATAAGACTGACTCTTCCTACTGTCTATGTGTTGAACCATTCCTGTGACACTAGTTATAGATTCCGATGCTTCACTTCAGATTGACTGTATCACTTGGACCTTGTTATTGACGATGAAACACAGAAATTGCATCGGAATTAAATACAAAGGGCACAATGCCGATTTAAGTACAAGAAGACTGACTCTTCTTACTGACTACGCTTTGTACCATTCCTGTGACACCAGTTAAAGACTCTGATGCTTCACCTCAGTTTTACTGTATCCCTTGGACCTTCTTATTGAAGATGAAAAACAGAAATTGCATCGGAATTAAATACAAAAGGCACAATGCCGACTTAAGTACATGATTACTGACTCTTCTTACTGTCTATGATTTGAACCATCCCTGTGACACTTGTTATTGATACCGATTCTTCACTCCAGGTTTACTGTATCCCTTGGGCCTTCTTATTGACGATGAAACACAGAAAATGCATCGGAGTTAAATACATTAGGCACAATGCAGACTTTAGTCAAGGAGACTGACTCTTCTTACTGACTACGATTTCAACTATTCCTGTGACACTAGTTATAGATTCCGATGCTTCACTTCAGGTTTACTGTATCCCTCTGACCCTCTTATTGACGATGAAACACAGAAATTGCATCGGAATTAAATCCAAAATGCACAGTGCCGAATTAAGTACAAGAAGACTGACTCTTCTTACCATGTTGTTTTGAACCATTCCTGAAACACTAGTTTTAGATTGCGATGCTTCACTCCAGGTTTACTGTATCCCTTGGATCTTCTTATTTACGATGAAACACAGAAATTGCATCGGAATTTAATACAAAAGGCACATTGCCGACATAAGTGCAAGAAGACTGACGTTTCTTACTGTCTATGTTTGAACCATTCCTGTGACACCCTTTATAGATTCCGATGCTTCACTGCAGGTTTACTGTATCCCTCAGACCTTCTTATTGACGATGAAACACAGAAATTGCATCGGAATAAAATACAAAAGGCACAATGCCGACTTAAGTACAATAAGACTGACTCTTCCTACAGTCCATGTTTTGAACCATTTATGTGACACTAGTTATAGATTCCGATGCTTCACTTCAGGTTTACTCTTTCCCTCTGACCTTCTTATTGACGATGAAACACAGAAATTGTATCGGAATTAAATACAAAAGGCACAATGCCGACTTAAGTACAAGAAGACTGACTCTTCTTACTGACTACGTTTTGAACCATTCCTGTGACACTAGTTATAGATTCCGATGCTACACTTCCGGTTTACTGTATCCCTTGGACCTTCGTATTGACGATAAAACACAAAAATTGCTTCGGAATTAAATACAAAAGGCACAATGCCGACTTAAGTACAAGAAGACTGACTCTTCTCACTGACTATGTTTTGAACCATTCCTGTGTCACTAGTTATAGATTCCGGCGCTTCACTCCAGGTTTACTGTATCCCTTGAACCTCCATATTGACGTTGAAACACGGAAATTGCATCGGAATTAAATACAAAAGCACAATGCCGACTTAAGTACAAGAAGACTGACTCTTCTTACTGACTATGTTTAGAACCATTCCTGTGACACTAGTTATAGATTCCGGTGCTTCATTTCAGGTTTACTGTATCCCTTGGACCTTCTTATTGACGATGATACACAGAAATTGCATCGGAATTAAATACAAAAGCCACAATGCCGACTTAAGTACAAGAAGACTGACTCTTCATACTGACTATGTTTGAACCATTCCTGTGACACTAGTTATAGATTCCGATGCTTCACTTCAGGTTTACTGTATCCCTAGGACCTTCTTGTTGACGATGAAACATAGGAATTGCATCGGAATTAAATACAAAAGGCACAATGCCGACTTAAGTACAAGAAGACTGACTCTTCTTACTGACTACGTTTTGAACCATTCCTGTGACACTAGTTATAGATTCCGATGCTACACTTCCGGTTTACTGTATCCCTTGGACCTTCGTATTGACGATGAAACACAAAAATTGCTTCGGAATTAAATACAAAAGGCACAATGCCGACTTAAGTACAAGAAGACTGACTCTTCTTACTGACTATGTTTTGAACCATTCCTGTGTCACTAGTTATAGATTCCGGCGCTTCACTCCAGGTTTACTGTATCCCTTGAACCTCCATATTGACGTTGAAACACGGAAATTGCATCGGAATTAAATACAAAAGCACAATGCCGACTTAAGTACAAGAAGACTGACTCTTCTTACTGACTATGTTTAGAACCATTCCTGTGACACTAGTTATAGATTCCGGTGCTTCATTTCAGGTTTACTGTATCCCTTGGACCTTCTTATTGACGATGAAACACAGAAATTGCATCGGAATAAAATACAAAAGCCACAATCCCGACTTAAGTACAAGAAGACTGACTCTTCATACTGACTATGTTTGAACCATTCCTGTGACACTAGTTATAGATTCCGATGCTTCACTTCAGGTTTACTGTATCCCTCTGACCATCTTAATGACGATGAAACACAGAAATTGCATTGGAAATAAATACAAAATCACAATGCCGAATAAAGTACAAGAAGACTGACTCTTCTTACTCTCTATGTTTTGAACCATTCATGTGACACTAGTTATAGATTCCGATGCTTCACTTCACGTTTACTGTATACCTTGGACCTTCTTATTGACGAGGAAACACAGAAATTGCATCGGAATTAAATACCAAAGGCACAATGTCGACATAAGTACAAGAAGAAAGACTCTTCTTACAGACTATGTTTTGAACCATTACTGTGACACTAGTTATAGACTCTGATGCTTCACTTCAGGTTAAAATGTATCCCTTGGACTTTCTTATTGAAGATGAAACACAGAAATTGCATCGGAATTAAATACAAAAGGCACAATGCCGACTTAAGAACAAGAATACTGTCTCTTCTTACTGTCTATGTATTGAACCATCCCTGTGACACTAGTTATAGATTCCGATGCTTCACTCCAGGTTTACTTTATCCCTTGGACCTTCTTATTGACGATGAAACACAGAAATTGCATCGGAATTAAATACAAAAGGAACAATGCCGACTTTAGTACAAGTAGACTGACTCTTCTTACTGACTATGTTTTGCTTCATTCCTGTGACACTAGCTATAGATTCCGATGCTGCACTTCAGGTTTACTGTATCCCTTAGACCTTCTTATTGACAATGAAACACAGAAATTGCATCAGAATTAAATACAAAAGGCACAATGCCGACTTAAGTACAAGAAGACTGACTCATCTTACTGACTATGTTTTGAACCATTCCTGTGACACTAGTTATAGATTCCGATGCTTCATTTCTGATTTACTGTATCCCTCTGACCTTCTTATTGACGATGAAACACGTAAATTGAATCGGAATTAAATACTAAAGGCACAATGCCGAATTAAGTACAAGAAGACTATCTCTTCTTACTGTCGATGTTTTGAACCATTCCTGTGACACTAGTTATAGATTCCGATGGTTCACTCCAGGTTCACTGTATCCCTTGGACCTTCTTATTTACGATGAAACACAGAAATTGCATCGGAATTAAATAAAAAAGGCACAATGCCGACTTAAATACAAGAAGACTGACTCTTCTTACTGACTATGCTTTGAACCATTCCTGTGACACTAGTTATAGATTACGATGCTTCATTTCAGGTTTACTGTTTCATTTGGACCTTCTTATTGACGATGAAACACAGAAATTGCATCAGAATTAAATACAAAAGGCACAATGCAGACTTAAGTACAAGAAGACTGACTCTTCTCACTGACTATGTTTTGAACCATTCCTGTGTCACTAGTTATAGATTCCGATGCTTCACTTCAGATTTACTATATCAATCTGACCTTCTCATTGACGATGAAACACAGAAATTGCATCGGAATTAAATACAAAAGGCACAATGCCGAATTAAGTACAAGAAAACTGACTCTTCTTTCTGTCGATGTTGTGAACCATTCCTGTGACACTAGTTATAGATTCCGATGCTTCACTCCAGGTTTACTGTATCCCTCTTACCTTCTTATTGACGATGAAACACAGAAATTGCATCAGAATGAAATAAAAAAGGCGCAATTCCGAGTTAAGTACAGGAAGACTGACTCTTCTTACTGTCTATGGTTTGAACCATTCCTGTGATACTAGTTATACATTCCGATGCTTCACTCCAGGTTTACTATATCCCTTCGACCTTCTTATTGGCGATGAAGCACTGAAATTGCATAGGAATTAAACATAAAAGGCACAATACTGACTTAAATACAAGAATACTGACTCTTCCTACTGTCTATGATTTGAACCATTCCTGTGACACGAGTTATAGATTCCAATGCTTCACTAAAGGTTTGCTGTATCCATTGGACCTTCTAATTGACGATGAAACAAAGAAATTGCATCGGAATTAAATATAAAGGGCACAATGGCGACTTAAGTACAAGAAGACTGACTCTTCTTACTGACTATGCTTTGAACCATTCATGTGACACTAGTTATAGATTCCGGTGCTTCACTTCAGGTTTACTGCATCCCTTGGACTTTCTTATTGACGATGAAACACAGAAATTGCATCGGAAATAAATATAAAATGCACAATGCCGATTTAAGTACAAGATGACTGACTCTTCCTACTGACTATGCTTTGAACCATTCCTGTGACACTAGTTATAGATTCCGATGCTTCACTTCAGGTTTACTGTTTCCCTTGGACCTTCATATTGACGATGAAACACAGAAATTGCATCGGAATTAAATAGAAAAAGGCACAATGATGACTTAAGTACAAGAAAACTGACTCTTCTTGCTGTCGATGTTTTGAACCATTCCTGTGACACTAGTTATGGATTCCGATGCATCACTCCAGGTTTACTGTATCCCTCTGTCCTTATTGACGAAGAAACACTGAAACTGCATCAGAATTAAATAAAAAAGGCACAATACCGACTTAAGTACAAGAAGACTGACTCTTCTTACTGTCTATGTTTTGAACATTCCTGTGATACTAGTTATAGATTCCGATGCTTCACTCCAGGTTTACTATATCCCTGGGACCTTCTTATTGGCGATGAAACACTGATATTGCATAGGAATCAAATAGAAAAGGCACAATGCCGACTTAAGTACAAGAAGACTGACTCTTCCTACTGTCTACGGTTTGAACCATTTCTGTGACACTCGTTATAGATTCCGATGCTTCACTTCAGGTTTACTGTATCCCTCTGACCTTCTTATTGAAGATGAAACACAGACATTGCATCGGAATTAATTACAAAAGGCACAATGAGGACTTAAGTACGAGAAGGTTGACTCTTCCCACTGTCTACGTTTTGAAGCATTCCTGTGACACTAGTTATAGACTCTGATGCTTCACTTCAGGTTTACTGTATCCCTTGGACCTTCTTATTGAAGATCAAACACAGAAATTGCATCGGAATTAAATACAAAAGGCACAATGCCGACTTAAGGACAAGAATACTGTCTCTTCTTACTGTCTGTGTTTTGAACCATCCCAGTGACACTAGTTATAGACTCCGATGCATCACTCCAAATTTACTTTATCCCTTGGACCTTCTAATTGACGATGAAACACAGAAATTGCATCGGAATTAAATACAAAAGGAACAATGCCGACTTTAGTACAAGTAGACTGACTCTCCTTACGGACTATGTATTGATTCATTCCTGTGACACTAGTTACAGATTCCGATGCTTCACTCCAGGTTTACTGCACCCCTTGTACCGTCTTATTGACGATGAAACACAGAAATTGCATCGGAATTAAATACAAAAGGCACAATGCCGACTTAAGTACAAGAAGACTGACTCTTTTTAGTTACTATGCTTTTAACCATTCCAGTGACACTACTTACAGATTCCGATGCTTCACTTCAGGTTTACTGTATCCTTTAGACCTTCTTATTGACGATGAAACACAGAAATTGCATCGGAATTAAATACAAAAGGCACAATGGCGACATAAGTACAAGAAGACTGACTCCTCTTATTGACTATGCTTTGAACCATTCATGTGACACTAGTTATAGATTCCGGTGTTTCACTTCAGGTTTACTGTATCAATTGGACTTTCTTATTGACGATGAAACACAGAAATTGCATCGAAAGTAAATACAAAAAGCACAATGCCGACTTAAGTACAAGAGGACTGACTCTTCTTACTGACTATGCTTTGAACCATTCCTGTGACACTCGTTATAGATTCCGATGCTTCACTTCAGGTTCACTGTATCCCTCTGACCTTCTTATTGATGATGAAACACAGAAATTGCATCGGAATTAAATACAAAAGGCACAATGCCGACTTAAGTACAAGAAGACCGACTCTTCCCACTGTCTATGTTCTGAACCACTCCTTTGACACTAGTTATAGACTCTGATGCTTCACTTCAGGTTTACTGTATCCCTTGGACCTTCTTATTGGAGATGAAACACAGAAATTGCATCGGAATTAAATACAAAAGGCACAATGCCGACTTAAGAACAAGAGTACTGTCTCTTCTTACTGTCTATGTTTTGAACCATCCCTGTGACACTAGTTATAGATTCCGAAGCCTCACTCCAGGTTTACTTTATCACTTGGACCTTCTTATTGACGATGAAACACAGAAATTGCATCAGAAATAAATACAAAAGGAACAATGCGGACTTTAGTACAAGTAGACTGACTCTTCTTACTGACTATGTTTTGATTCATTAATGAGACACTAGTTATAGATTCCGATGCTTCATTTCTGATTTACTGTATCCCTCTGACCTTCTTATTGACGATGATACACAGAAATTGCATCGGAATTAAATACAAAAGGAACAATGCGGACTTTAGTACAAGTAGACTGACTCTTCTTACTGACTATGTTTTGATTCATTAATGAGACACTAGTTATAGATTCCGATGCTTCACTCCAGGTTTACGTATCCCTTGTACCTTCTTATTGACGATGAAACACAGAAATTGCATCGGAATTAAATACAAAAGGCACAATGCCGACTTAAGTACAAGAAGACTGACTCTTCTTAGTGAGTACGCTTTTAACCATTCCTGTGACACTAGTTATAGATTCCGATGCTGCACTTCAGGTTTACTGTATCCCTTCGACCTTCCTATTTACAATGAAACACAGAAATTGGATCAGAATTAAGTAAAAAACGCACAATGCCGACTTAAGTACAAGAGGACTGACTCTTCTTACAGACTATGTTTTGAACCATTCCTCTGAGGCTAGTTATACATTCCGATGCTACATTTCTGATTTACTGTATCCCTCTGACTTTCTTATTGACGATGATACACAGAAATTGCATCGGAATTAAATACTAATGACACAATGCCGAATTAAGTACAAGAAGACTGTCTCTTCTTACTGTCGATTTTTTGAACCATTCCTGTGACACTAGTTATAGATTCCGATGTTTCACTCCAGTTTTACTGTATCCCTTGGACCTTCTTATTGACGATGAAACGCAGAAATTGCATCGGAATAAAATACAAAAGGCACAATGACGACTTAAGTACAAGAAGACTGACTCTTCTTACTGACTATGTATTGAACCATTCATGTGACACTAGTTATAGATTCCGGTGCTTCACGTCAGGTTTACTGTATCCCTTGGACTTTCTTATTGACGATGAAACACAGAAATTGCATCGGAATTAAATACAAAAGGCACAATGCAGACTTAAGTACAAGAAGACTGACTCTTCTTACTGACCATGTTTGAAGCATTCCTGTGACACTAGTTATAGATTCCGATGCTTCACTTCAGATTTACTATATCCCTCTGACCTTCTTATTGACGATGAAACACAGAAATTGCATCGGAATTAAATACAAAAGGCACAATGCCGAATTAAGTACAAGAAAACTGACTCTTCTTACTGTCAATGTTTTGAACCATTCCTGTGACACTAGTTATAGATTCCGATGCTTCACTCCAGGTTTACTGTATCCCTCTGACCTTCTTATTGACGATGAAACACAGAAATTGCATCAGAATTAAATAAAAAAGGCACAATGCCGACTTAAGTACAAGAAGACTGACTCTTCTTACTGTCTATGTTTTGAACAATTCGTGTGATACTAGTTATAGATTCCGATGCTTCACTCCAGGTTTACTATATCCCTTCGACCTTCTTATTGGCGATGAAACACTGACATTGCATAGGAATTAAATAGAAAAGGCACAATGCCGACTTAAGTTCAAGAAGACTGACTCTTCCTACTGTCTATGTTTTGAACCATTCCTGTGACACTAGTTATAGACTCTGATGCTTCACTTCAGGTTTACTGTATCCCTTGGACCTTCTTATTGAAGATGAAAGACAGAAATTGCATCGGAATTAAATACAAAAGGCACAATGATGACTTATGAACAAGAATACTGTCTCTTCTTACTGTCTATGTTTTGAACCATCCCAGTGACACTAGTTATAGATTCCGATGCTTCACTCCAAGTTTACTGCATCCCTTGTACCTTCTTATTGACGATGAAATACAGAAATTACATCGGAATTAAATACAAAAGGCACAATGCCGACTTAAGTACAAGTAGACTGACTCTTATTAGTGACTGTGCTTTTAACCATTCCTGTGACACTAGTTATAGATTCCGATGCTTCACTTCAGGTTTACTGTATCCCTTAGACCTTCTTATTGACGATGAAACACAGAAATTGCATCGGAATTAAATACAAAAGGCACAATGCCGACTTAAGTACAAGAAGACTGACTCTTCTTACTGTCTATGTTTGAGCCATTCCTGTGAGACTAGTGATAGATTCCGATTCTTCACTACAGGTTTACTAAATCCCTCTGACCTTCTTATTGACGATGAAACATAGAAATTGCATCGGAATTAAATACAAAAGGCACAATGCAGACTTAAGTACAAGAAGACTGACTCTTCTTGCTGACTATGTCTTGAACCATCCCAGTGACACTAGTTATAGATTCCGATGCTTCACTCCAGGTTTAATTTATCCCTTGTACCTTCTTATTGACGATGAAACACAGAAATTGCATCGGAATTAAATACAAAAGGCACAATGCCGACTTAAGTACAAGACCACTGACTCTTCTTAGTGACTATGCTTTTAACCATTCCTGTGACACTAGTTATAGATTCCGATGCTTCACTTCAGGTTTGCTGTACCCCTTAGACGTTCTTATTGACGATGAAACACAGAAATTTAATCGGAATTAACTACAAAAGGCACAATGCCGACTTAAGTACAAGAAGACTGACTCTTCTTACTGCCTATGTTTTGAACCATTCCTGTGACACTAGTTATAGATTCCGATGCTTCATATCTGATTTACTGTATCCCTCTGACCTTCTTACAGACGATGATACACAGAAATTGCATCGGAATTAAATACTAAAGGCACAATGCCGAATTAAGTACAAGAAGACTGTCTCTTCTTACAGTCGATGTTTTGAACCATTCCTGTGACACTAGTTATAGATTCCGATGCTTCACTCCAGGTGTACTGTACCCCTTGGACCTTCTTATTGACGATGAAACACAGAGATTGCATCGGAATGAAATAAAAAAGGCACAATGCCGACTTAAGTACAAGAGGACTGACTCTTCTCACTGTCTATGTTTTGAACCATTCCTGTGACACTAGTTATGGATTCCGATGCTTCACTCCCGGTTTACTATATCCCTCTGTCCTTCTTATTGACGATGAAACACAGAAATTGCATCGGAATTAAATACAAAAGGAACAATGCCGACTTTAGTACAAGTAGATTGACTCTTCTTACTGACTATGTTTTGATTCATTCCTGTGACACTAGCTATAGATTCCGATGCTTCACTCCAGGTTTACTGTATCCCTTGTACCTTCTTATTGACGATGAAACACAGAAATTGCATCGGAATTAAATACAAAAGGCACAATGCCGACCTAAGTACAAGAGGACTGTCTCTTCTTAGTGAGTATGCTTTTAACCATTCCTGTGACACTAGTTATAGATTCCGATGCTGCACTTCAGCTTTACTGTATCCCTTAGACCTTCTCATTGACAATGAAACACAGAAATTGCATCAGAATTAAGTAAAAAAGGCACAATGCCGACCTAAGTACAAGAGGACTGTCTCTTCTTACTGACTATGTTTTGAAACATTCCTCTGACACTAGTTATACATTCCGATGCTTCATTTCTGATTTACTGTATCCCTCTGACTTTCTTATTGACGATGATACACAGAAATTGCATCGGAATTAAATACTAATGGCACAATGCCGAATTAAGTACAAGAAGACTGTCTCTTCTTACTGTCGATGTTTTGAACCATTCCTGTGACACTAGTTATAGATTCCGATGGTTCACTCCAGGTTTACTGTATCCCTTGGACCTTCTTATTGACGATGAAACACAGAAATTGCATCGGAATAAAATACGAAAGGCACAATGACGACTTAAGTACAAGAAGACTGACTCTTCTTACTGACTATGTGTTGAACCATTCATGTGACACTAGTTATAGATTCCGGTGCTTCACGTCAGGTTTACTGTATCCCTTGTACTTTCTTATTGACGACGAAACACAGAAATTGCATCGGAAATAAATACAAAAGGCACAATGCCGACTTAAGTACAAGAAGACTGACTCTTCTTACTGACTGTGCTTTGAATTATTCCTGTGACACTAGTTATAGATTCCGATGCTTCACTTCAGGTTTACTATTTCCCTTGGACCTTCTTATTGACCATGAAACACAGAAATTGCATCGGAATTAAATACAAAAGGCACAATGCAGACTTAAGTACAAGAAGACTGACTGTTCTTACTGACTATGTTTTGAAGCATTCCTGTGACACTAGTTATAGATTCCGATGCTTCACTCCACGTTTACTATATCCCGTCGACCTTCTTATTGGCGATGAAACACTGAAATTGCATAGGAATTAAATAGAGAAGGCACAATGCCGACTTAAGTACAAGAAGACTGACTCTTCTTACTGACTGTGCTTTGAATCATTCCTGTGACACTAGTTATAGACTCTGATGCTTCACTTCAGGTTTACTGTATCCCTTGGACCTTCTTATTGAAGATAAAAAACAGAAATTGCATCGGAATTACATACAAAAGGCACAATGCCGACTTATGAACAAGAATACTGTCTCTTCTTACTGTCTATGATTTGAACCATCCCAGTGACACTAGTTATAGATTCCGATGCTTCCCTCCAGGTTTATTTTATCCCTTGGACCTTCTTATTGACGATGAAGCACAGAAATTGCATCGGAATTAAATACAAAAGGAACAATGCCGACTTTAGTACAAGTACACTGACTCTTCTTACTGACTATGCTTCGATTCATTCCTGTGACACTAGTTATAGATTCCGATGCTTCACTCCAAATTTACTGCATCCCTTGTACCTTCTTATTGACGATGAAACACAGAAATTGCATCGGAATTGAATAAAAAGGCACAATGCCGACTTAAGTACAAGAAGACTGACTCTTATTAGTGACTATGCTTTTAACCATTCCTGTGACACTAGTTATAGATTCCGATGCTTCACTTGAGGTTTACTGTATCCCTTAGACCTTCATATTGACGATGAAACACAGAAATTGCATCGGAATTAAATACAAAAGGCACAATGCCGACTTAAGTACAAGAAGACTGACTCTTTTTACTGTCTATGTTTGAGCCATTCCTGTGAGACTAATTATAGATTCCGATGCTTCACTCCAGGTTTACTATATCCTTCTGACCTTCTTATTGACGATGAAACACAGAAATTGCATCGGAATTAAATACAAAAGGCAAAATGCAGACTTAAGTACAAGAAGACTGACTCTTCTTGCTGACTATGTCTTGAACCATCCCAGTGACACTAGTTATTGATTCCGATGCTTCACTCCAGGTTTACTTTATCCCTTGTACCATCTTATTGACGATGAAACACAGAAATTGCATCGGAATTAAATACAAAAGGCACAATGCCGACTTAAGTACAAGAACACTGACTCTTCTTAGTGACTATGCTTTTAACCATTCCTGTGACACTAGTTATAGATTCCGATGCTTCACTTCAGGTTTACTGTATCCCTTAGACCTTCTTATTGACGATGAAACACAGAAATTTAATCGGAATTAACTACAAATGGCACAATGCCGACTTAAGTACAAGAAGACTGACTCTTCTTACTGACAATGTTTTGAACCATTCCTGTGACACTAGTTATAGATTTCGATGCTTCATTACTGATTTACTGTATCCCTCTGACCTTCTTATTGACGATGAAACACAGAAATTGCATCGGAATTAAATACAAAAGGAACAATGCCGAATTAAGTACAAGACGCCTGTCTCTTCTTACTGTCGATGTTTTGAACCATTCCTGTGGCACTAGTTATAGATTCCGATGCTTCACTCCAGGTTTACTGTATCCCTTGGACCTTCTTATTGACGATGAAACACAGAGATTGCATCGGAATGAAATAAAAAAGGCACAATGCCGACTTAAGTACAAGAGGACTGACTCTTCTCACTGTCTATGTTGTGAACCATTCCTGTGACACTAGTTATGGATTCCGATGCTTCACTGCCGGTTTACTATATCCCTCTGTCCTTCGTATTGACGATGAAACACAGAAATTGCATCGGAATTAAATACAAAAGGAACAATGCCGACTTTAGTACAAGTAGATTGACTCTTCTTACTGACTATGTTTTGATTCAATCCTGTGACACTAGCTATAGATTCCGATGCTTCACTCCAGGTTAACTATATCCCTCTGACATTCTTATTGACGATGAAACACAGAAATTGCATCGGAATTAAATACAAAAGGCACTATTCCGAATTAAGTACAAGAAAACTGACTCTTCTTACTGTCAATGTTTTGAACCATTCCTGTGACACTAGTTATAGATTCCGATGCTTCACTCCAGGTTTACTGTATCCTTCTGACCTTCTTATTGACGATGAAACACAGAAATTGCATCAGAATTAAATAAAAAAGGCACAATGCCGACTTAAGTACAAGAAGACTGACTCTTCTTACTGTCTATGTTTCGAACCATTCCTGTGATACTAGTTATAGATTCCGATGCTTCACTCAAGGTTTACTATATCCCTTCGACCTTCTTATTGGCAATGAAACACTGAAATTGCATAGGAATTAAATAGAAAAGGCACAATGCCGACTTAAGTACAAGAAGACTGACTCTTCCTACTGTCTATGTTTTGAACCATTCCTGTGACACTAGTTATAGACTCTGATGCTTCACTTCAGGTTTACTGTATCCCTTGGACCTTCTTATTGAAGATGAAAAACAGAAATTGCATCGGAATTAAATACAAAAGGCACAATGCCGACTTATGAACAAGAATACTGTCTCTTCTTACTGTCTCTGTCTTGAACCATCCCAGTGACACTAGTTATAGATTCCGATGCTTCCCTCCAGGTTTACTTTATCCCTTGGACCTTCTTATTGACGATGAAACACAGAAATTGCGTCGGAATTACATACAAAAGGAACAATGCCGACTTTAGTACAAGTACACTGACTCTTCTTACTGACTATGCTTTGGTTCATTCCTGTGAAACTAGTTATAGATTCTGATGCTTCACTCCAAGTTTACTGCATCCCTTGTACCTTCTTATTGACGATGAAACACAGAAATTGCATCGGAATTAAATACAAAAGGCACAATGCCGACTTAAGTACAAGAAGACTGACTCTTATTAGTGACTATGTTTTTAACCATTCCTGTGACACTAGTTATAGATTCCGATGCTTCACTTCAGGTTTACTGTATCCCTTAGACCTTCTTATTGACGATGAAACACAGAAATTGCATCGGAATTAAATACAAAAGGCACAATGCCGACTTAAGTACAAGAAGACTGACTCTTCTTACTGTCTATGTTTGAGCCATTCCTGTGAGACTAGTTATAGATTCCGATGCTTCACTCCAGGTTTACTATATCCCTCTGACCTTCTTATTGACGATGAAACACAGAAATTGCATCGGAATTAAATACAAAAGGCACAATGCAGACTTAAGTACAAGAAGACTGACCCTTCTTGCTGACTATGACTTGAACCATCCCAGTGACACTAGTTATAGATTCCGATGCTTCACTCCAGGTTTACTTTATCCCTTGTACCTTCTTATTGACGATGAAACACAGAAATTGCATCGGAATTAAATACAAATGGCACAATGCCGAATTAAGTACAAGAACACTGACTCTTCTTAGTGACTATGCTTTTAACCATTCCTGTGACACTAGTTATAGATTCCGATGCTTCACTTCAGGTTTACTGTATCCCTTCGACCTTCTTATTGAAGATGAAAAACAGAAATTGCATCGGAATTAAATACAAAAGGCACAATGCCGACTTATGAACAAGAATACTGTCTCTTCTTACTGTCTATGTTTTGGACCATCCCAGTGACACTAGTTATAGATTCCGATGCTTCCCTCCAGGTTTACTTTATCCCTTGGACCTTCTTATTGACGATGAAACACAGAAATTGCATCGGAATTAAATACAAAAGGAACAATGCTGACTGTAATACAAGTACACTGACTCTTCTTACTGACTATGCTTTCATTCATTCCTGTGACACTAGTTATAGATTCCGATGCTTCACTCCAAGTTTACTGCATCCCTTGTATCTTCTTATTGACGATGAAACACAGAAATTGCATCGGAATTAAATACAAAAGGCACAATGCCGAATTAAGTACAAGAACACTGACTCTTCTTAGTGACTATGCTTTTAACCATTCCTGTGACACTAGTTATAGATTCCGATGCTTCACTTCAGGTTTACTGTATCCCTTAGACCTTCTTATTGACGATGAAACACAGAAATTTAATCGGAATTAACTACAAAAGGCACAATGCCGACTTAAGTACAAGAAGACTGACTCTTCTTACTGACTATGTTTTGAACCATTCCTGTGACACTAGTTATAGATTCCGATGCTTCATTTCTGATTTACTGTATCCCTCTGACCTTCTTATTGACGATGATACACAGAAATTGCATCGGAATAAAATACAAAAGGCACAATGACGACTTAAGTACAAGAAGACTGACTCTTCTTACCGACTATGTATTGAACCATTCATGTGACACTAGTTATAGATTCCGGTGCTTCACGTCAGGTCTACTGTATCCCTTGGACTTCCTTATTGACGATGAAACACAGAAATTGCATCGGAAATAAATACAAAAGGCACAATGCCAACTTAAGTACAAGAAGACTGACTCTTCTTACTGACTGTGCTTTGAACCATTCCTGTGACACTAGTTATAGATTCCGATGCTTCACTTCAGGTTTACTATTTCCCTTGGACCTTCTTATTGACGATGAAACACAGAAATTGCATCGGAATTAAATACAAAAGGCACAATGCAGACTTAAGTACAAGAAGACTGACTCTTCTTACTGACTATGTTTTGAAGCATTCCTGTGACACTAGTTATAGATTCCGATGCTTCACTTCAGATTTACTATATCCCTCTGACCTTCTTGTTGACGATGAAACACAGAAATTGCATCGGAATTAAATACAAAAGGCACAATGCCGACTTAAGTACAAGAAGACTGACTCTTCTTACTGTCTATGTTTTGAACCATTCCTGTGATACTAGTTATAGATTCCGATGCTTCACTCCAGGTTTACTATATCCCTTCGTCCTTCTTATTGGCGATGAAACACTGAAATTGCATAGGAATTAAATAGAAAAGGCACAATGCCGACTTAAGTACAAGAAGACTGACTCTTCTTACTGTCTATGTTTTGAACCATCCCAGTGGCATTAGTTATAGATTCCGATGCTTCCCTCCAGGTTTACTTTATCCCTTGGACCTTCTTATTGACGATGAGACACAGAAATTGCATCGGAATTAAATACAATAGGAACAATGCCGACTTTAGTACAAGTACACTGACTCTTCTTACTGACTATGCTTTGATTCATTCCTGTGACACTAGTTATAGATTCCGATGCTTCACTCCAAGTTTACTGCATCCCTTGTACCTTCTTATTGACGATGAAACACAGAAATTTCATCGGAATTAAATACAAAAGGCACAATGCCGACTTAAGTTCAAGAAGACTGACTCTTATTAGTGACTATGCTTTTAACCATTCCTGTGACACTAGTTATAGATTACGATGCTGCACTTCAGGTTTACTGTATCCCTTAGACCTGCTTATTGACAATGAAACACAGAAATTGTGTCAGAATGAAGTAAATAAGGCACAATGCCGACTTAAGTACAAGAGGACTGACTCTTCTTATTGACTATGTTTTGAACCATTCCTCTGACACTAGTTATACATTCCGATGCTTCATTTCTGATTTACTGTATCCCTCTGACTTTCTTCTTGACGATGATACACAGAAATTGCATCGGAATTAAATACTAATGGCACAATGCCGAATTAAGAACAAGAAGACTGTCTCTTCTTACTGTCGATGTTTTGAACCATTCCTGTGACACTAGTTATAGATTCCGATAGTTCACTCCAGGTTTACTGTATCCCTTGGACCTTCTTATTGACGATGAAACACAGAAATTGCATCGGAATAAAATACAAAAGGCACAATGACGACTTAAGTACAAGAAGACTGACTCTTCTTACCGACTATGTATTGAACCATTCATGTGACACTAGTTATAGATTCCGGTGCTTCACGTCAGGTCTACTGTATCCCTTGGACTTCCTTATTGACGATGAAACACAGAAATTGCATCGGAAATAAATACAAAAGGCACAATGCCAACTTAAGTACAAGAAGACTGACTCTTCTTACTGACTGTGCTTTGAACCATTCCTGTGACACTAGTTATAGATTCCGATGCTTCACTTCAGGTTTACTATTTCCCTTGGACCTTCTTATTGACGATGAAACACAGAAATTGCATCGGAATTAAATACAAAAGGCACAATGCAGACTTAAGTACAAGAAGACTGACTCTTCTTACTGACTATGTTTTGAAGCATTCCTGTGACACTAGTTATAGATTCCGATGCTTCACTTCAGATTTACTATATCCCTCTGACCTTCTTGTTGACGATGAAACACAGAAATTGCATCGGAATTAAATACAAAAGGCACAATGCCGACTTAAGTACAAGAAGACTGACTCTTCTTACTGTCTATGTTTTGAACCATTCCTGTGATACTAGTTATAGATTCCGATGCTTCACTCCAGGTTTACTATATCCCTTCGTCCTTCTTATTGGCGATGAAACACTGAAATTGCATAGGAATTAAATAGAAAAGGCACAATGCCGACTTAAGTACAAGAAGACTGACTCTTCTTACTGTCTATGTTTTGAACCATCCCAGTGGCATTAGTTATAGATTCCGATGCTTCCCTCCAGGTTTACTTTATCCCTTGGACCTTCTTATTGACGATGAGACACAGAAATTGCATCGGAATTAAATACAATAGGAACAATGCCGACTTTAGTACAAGTACACTGACTCTTCTTACTGACTATGCTTTGATTCATTCCTGTGACACTAGTTATAGATTCCGATGCTTCACTCCAAGTTTACTGCATCCCTTGTACCTTCTTATTGACGATGAAACACAGAAATTTCATCGGAATTAAATACAAAAGGCACAATGCCGACTTAAGTTCAAGAAGACTGACTCTTATTAGTGACTATGCTTTTAACCATTCCTGTGACACTAGTTATAGATTCCGATGCTTCACTTCAGGTTTACTGTATCCCTTAGACCTTCTTATTGACGATGAAACACAGAAATAGCATCGGAATTAAATACAAAAGGCACAATGCCAACTTAAGTACAAGAAGACTGACTCATCTTACTGTCTATGTTTGAGCCATTCCTGTGAGACTAGTTATAGGTTCCGATGCTTCACTCCAGGTTTACTATATCCCTCTGACCTTCTTATTTACGATGAAACACAGAAATTGCATCGGAATTAAATACAAAAGGCTCAATGCAGACTTAAGTACAAGAAGACTGACTCTTCTTGCTGACTATGTCTTGAACCATCCCAGTGACACTAGTTATAGATTCCGATGCTTCACTCCAGGTTTACTTTATCCCTTGTACCTTCTTATTGACGATGAAACACAGAAATTGCATCGGTATTAAATGCAAAAGGCACAATGCCGACTTAAGTACAAGAACACTGACTCTTCTTAGTGACTATGCTTTTAACCATTCCTGTGACACTAGTTATAGATTCCGATGCTTCACTTCAGGTTTACTGTATCCCTTCGACCTTCTTATTGAAGATGAAAAACAGAAATTGCATCGGAATTAAATACAAAAGGCACAATGCCGACTTATGAACAAGAATACTGTCTCTTCTTACTGTCTATGTTTTGAACCATCCCAGTGACTCTAGTTATAGATTCCGATGCTTCCCTCCAGGTTTACTTTATCCCTTGGACCTTCTTATTGACGATGAAACACAGAAATTGCATCGGAATTAAATACAAAAGGAACAATGCCGACTGTAGTACAAGTACACTGACTCTTCTTACTGACTATGCTTTCATTCATTCCTTTGACACTAGTTATAGATTCCGATGCTTCACTCCAAGTTTACTGCATCCCTTGTATCTTCTTATTGACGATGAAACACAGAAATTGCATCGGAATTAAATACAAAAGGCACAATGCCGAATTAAGTACAAGAACACTGACTCTTCTTAGTGACTATGCTTTTAACCATTCCTGTGACACTAGTTATAGATTCCGATGCTTCACTTCAGGTTTACTGTATCCCTTAGACCTTCTTATTGACGATGAAACACAGAAATTTAATCGGAATTAACTACAAAAGGCACAATGCCGACTTAAGTACAAGAAGACTGACTCTTCTTACTGACTATGTTTTGAACCATTCCTGTGACACTAGTTATAGATTCCGATGCTTCATTTCTGATTTACTGTATCCCTCTGACCTTCTTATTGACGATGATACACAGAAATTGCATCGGAATTAAATACTAAAGGCACAATGCCGAATTAAGTACAAGAAGACTGTCTCTTCTTACTGTCGATGTTTTGAACCATTCCTGTGACACTAGTTATAGATTCCGATGCTTCACTCCAGGTTTACTGTATCCCTTGGACCTTCTTATTGACGATGAAACACAGAGATTGCATCGGAATGAAATAAAAAAGGCACAATGCCGTCTTAAGTACAAGAGGACTGACTCTTCTCACTGTCTATGATTTGAACCATTCCTGTGACACTAGTTATGGATTCCGATGCTTCACTCCCGGTTTACTATATCCCTCTGTCCTTCTTATTGACGATGAAACACAGAAATTGCATCGGAATTAAATACAAAAGGAACAATGCCGACTTTAGTACAAGTAGATTGACTCTTCTTACTGACTTTCTTATGATTCATTCCTGTGACACTAGTTATAGATTCCGATGCTTCACTCCAGGTTTACTGTATCCCTTGTACCTTCTTATTGACGATGAAACACAGAAATTGCATCGGAATTAAATACAAAAGGCACAATGCCGACTTAAGTACAAGAAGACTGACTCTTCTTAGTGTGTATGCTTTTAACCATTCCTGTGACACTAGTTATAAATTCCGATGCTGCACTTCAGGTTTACTGTATCCCTTAGACCTTCTTATTGACAATGAAACACAGAAATTGTGTCAGAATTAAGTAAATAAGGCACAATGCCGACTTAAGTACAAGAGGACTGACTCTTCTTATTGACTATGTTTTGAACCATTCCTCTGACACTAGTTATACATTCCGATGCTTCATTTCTGATTTACTGTATCCCTCTGACTTTCTTCTTGACGATGATACACATAAATTGCATCGGAATTAAATACTAATGGCACAATGCCGAATTAAGAACAAGAAGACTGTCTCTTCTTACTGTCGATGTTTTGAACCATTCCTGTGACACTAGTTATAGATTCCGATAGTTCACTCCAGGTTTACTGTATCCCTTGGACCTTATGATTGACGATGAAACACAGAAATTGCATCGGAATAAAATACAAAAGGCACAATGACGACTTAAGTACAAGAAGACTGACTCTTCTTACCGACTATGTATTGAACCATTCATGTGACACTAGTTATAGATTCCGGTGCTTCACGTCAGGTCTACTGTATCCCTTGGACTTTCTTATTGACGATGAAACACAGAAATTGCATCGGAAATAAATACAAAAGGCACAATGCCAACTTAAGTACAAGAAGACTGACTCTTCTTACTGACTGTGCTTTGAACCATTCCTGTGACACTAGTTATAGATTCCGATGCTTCACTTCAGGTTTACTATTTCCCTTGGACCTTCTTATTGACGATGAAACACAGAAATTGCATCGGAATTAAATACAAAAGGCACAATGCAGACTTAAGTACAAGAAGACTGACTCTTCTTACTGACTATGTTTTGAAGCATTCCTGTGACACTAGTTATAGATTCCGATGCTTCACTTCAGATTTACTATATCCCTCTGACCTTCTTGTTGACGATGAAACACAGAAATTGCATCGGAATTAAATACAAAAGGCACAATGCCGACTTAAGTACAAGAAGACTGACTCTTCTTACTGTCTATGTTTTGAACCATTCCTGTGATACTAGTTATAGATTCCGATGCTTCACTCCAGGTTTACTATATCCCTTCGTCCTTCTTATTGGCGATGAAACACTGAAATTGCATAGGAATTAAATAGAAAAGGCACAATGCCGACTTAAGTACAAGAAGACTGACTTTTCTTACTGTCTATATTTTGAACCATCCCAGTGGCATTAGTTATAGATTCCGATGCTTCCCTCCAGGTTTACTTTATCCCTTGGACCTTCTTATTGACGATGAGACACAGAAATTGCATCGGAATTAAATACAATAGGAACAATGCCGACTTTAGTACAAGTACACTGACTCTTCTTACTGACTATGCTTTGATTCATTCCTGTGACACTAGTTATAGATTCCGATGCTTCACTCCAAGTTTACTGCATCCCTTGTACCTTCTTATTGACGATGAAACACAGAAATTTCATCGGAATTAAATACAAAAGGCACAATGCCGACTTAAGCACAAGAAGACTGACTCATCTTACTGTCTATGTTTGAGCCATTCCTGTGAGACTAGTTATAGGTTCCGATGCTTCACTCCAGGTTTACTATATCCCTCTGACCTTCTTATTGACGATGAAACACAGAAATTGCATCGGAATTAAATACAAAAGGCTCAATGCAGACTTAAGTACAAGAAGACTGACTCTTCTTGCTGACTATGTCTTGAACCATCCCAGTGACACTAGTTATAGATTCCGATGCTTCACTCCAGGTTTACTTTATCCCTCTGACCTTCTTATTGACGATGAAACACAGAAATTGCATCGGAATTAAATGCAAAAGGCTCAATGCCGACTTAAGTACAAGAACACTGACTCTTCTTAGTGACTATGCTTTTAACCATTCCTGTGACACTAGTTATAGATTCCGATGCTTCACTTCAGGTTTACTGTATCCCTTAGACCTTCTTATTGACGATGAAACACAGAAATTTAATCGGAATTAACTACAAAAGGCATAATGCCGACTTAAGTACAAGAAGACTGACTCTTCTTACTGACTATGTTTTGAACCATTCCTGTGACACTAGTTATAGATTCCGATGCTTCATATCTGATTTACTGTATCCCTCTGACCTTCTTATTGACGATGATACACAGAAATTGCATCGGAATTAAATACTAAAGGCACAATGCCGAATTAAGTACAAGAAGACTGTCTCTTCTTACTGTCGATGTTTTGAACTATTCCTGTGACACTAGTTATAGATTCCGATGCTTCACTCCAGGTTTACTGTATCCCTTGGACCTTCTTATTGACGATGAAACACAGAGATTGCATCGGAATGAAATAAAAAAGGCACATTGCCGACTTAAGTACAAGGGGACTAATTCTTCTCACTGTCTATGGTTTGAACCATTCCTGTGACATTAGTTATGGATTCCGATGCTTCACTCCCGGTTTACTATATCCCTCTGTCCTTCTTATTGACGATGAAACACAGAAATTGCATCGGAATTAAATACAAAAGGAACAATGCCGACTTTAGTACAAGTAGATTGACTCTCCTTACTGACTATGCTTTGATTCATTCCTGTGACACTAGCTATAGATTCCGATGCTTCACTCCAGGTTTACTATATCCCTCTGACCTTCTTATTGACGATGAAACACAGAAATTGCATCGGAATTAAATACAAAAGGCTCAATGCAGTCTTAAGTACAAGAAGACTGACTCTTCTTGCTGACTATGTCTTGAACCATCCCAGTGACACTAGTTATAGATTCCGATGCTTCACTCCAGGTTTACTTTATCCCTTGTACCTTCTTATTGACGATGAAACACAGAAATTGCATCGGAATTAAATGCAAAAGGCACAATGCCGACTTAAGTACAAGAACACTGACTCTTCTTAGTGACTATGCTTTTAACCATTCCTGTGACACTAGTTATAGATTCCGATGCTTCACTTCAGGTTTACTGTATCCCTTGGACCTTCTTATTGACGATGAAACACGGAAATTGCATCGGAATAAAATACAAAAGGCACAATGACTAGTACAAGAAGACTGACTCTTCTTACTGACTATGTATTGAACCATTCATGTGACACTAGTTATAGATTCCGGTGCTTCACGTCAGGTTTACTGTATCCCTTGGACTTTCTTATTGACGATGAACTACAGAAATTGCATCGGAAATAAATACAAATGGCACAATGCCGACTTAAGTACAAGAAGACTGACTCTTCTTACTGACTGTGCTTTGAACCATTCCTGTGACACTAGTTATAGATTCCGATGCTTCAGTTCAGGTTTACTGTTTCCCTTGGACCTTCTTATTGACGATGAAACACAGAAATTGCATCGGAATTAAATACAAAAGGCACAATGCAGACTTAAGTACAAGAAGACTGACTCTTCTTACTGACTATGTTTTGAAGCATTCCTGTGACACTAGTTATAGATTCCGATGCGTCACTTCAGATTTACTATATCCCTCTGACCTTGTTATTGACGATGAAACACAGAAATTGCATCGGAATTAAGTACAAAACGCACAGTGCCGTATTAAGTACAAGAAAACTGACTCTTCTTACTGTCAATGTTTTGAACCATTCCTGTGACACTAGTTATAGATTCCGATGCTTCACTCCAGGTTTACTGCATCCCTCTGACCTTCATATTGACGATGAAACACAGAAATTGCATCAGAATTAAATAAAAAAGGCACAATGCTGACTTAAGTACAAGAAGACTGACTCTTCTTACTGTCTGTGTTTTGAACCATTCCTGTGATACTAGTTATAGATTCCGATGCTTCACTTCAGGTTTACTGTATCCCTTGGACCTTCTTATTGAAGATGAAAAACAGAAATTGCATCGGAATTAAATACAAAAGGCACAATGCCGACTTATGGACAAGAATACTGTCTCTTCATACTGTCTATGTTTTGAACCATCCCAGTGACACTAGTTATAGATTCCGATGCTTCCCTCCAGGTTTACTTTATCCCTTGGCCCTTCTTATTGACGATGAAACACAGAAATTGCATCGGAATTAAATACAAAAGGCACAATGCCGACTTAAGTACAAGAAGACTGACTCTTCTTACTGACTACGTTTTGAACCATTCCTGTGACACTAGTTATAGATTCCGATGCTACACTTCCGGTTTACTATATCCCTTCGACCTTCTTATTGGCGATGAAACACTGAAATTGCATAGGAATTAAATAGAAAAGGCACAATGCCGACTTAAGTACAAGAAGACTGACTCTTCCTACAGTCTATGTTTCAAACCATTCCTGTGACACTAGTTATAGACTCTGATGCTTCACTTCAGGTTTACTGTATCCCTTGGACCTTCTTATTGAAGATGAAAAACAGAAATTGCATCGGAATTAAATACAAAAGGCACAATGCCGACTTATGAACAAGAATACTGTCTCTTCATACTGTCTATGTTTTGAACCATCCCAGTGACACTAGTTATAGATTCCGATGCTTCCCTCCAGGTTTACTTTATCCCTTGGCCCTTCTTATTGACGATGAAACACAGAAATTGCATCGGAATTAAATACAAAAGGAACAATGCCGACTTTAGTACAAGTACACTGACTCTTCTTACTGACTATGCTTTGATTCATTCCTGTGACACCAGTTATAGATTCCGATGCTTCACTCCAAGTTTACTGCATCCCTTGTACCTTCTTATTGACGATGAAACACAGAAATTGCATCGGAATTAAATACAAAAGGCACAATGCCGACTTAAGTACAAGAAGACTGACTCTTATTAGTGACTATGCTTTTAACCATTCCTGTGACACTAGTTATACATTCCGATGCTTCACTTCAGGTTTACTGTATCCCTTAGACCTTCTTATTGACGATGAAACACAGAAATTGCATCGGAATTAAATACAAAAGGCACAATGCCGACTTAAGTACAAGAAGACTGACTTCTCTTACTGTCTATGTTTGAGCCATTTCTTTGAGACTAGTTATAGATTCCGATGCTTCACTCCAGGTTTACTATATCCCTCTGACCTTCTTATTGACGATGAAACACAGAAATTGCATCGGAATTAAATGCAAAAGGCACAATGCAGACTTAAGTACAAGAAGACTGACTCTTCTTGCTGACTATGTCTTGAACCATGCCAGTAACACTAGTTATAGATTCCGATGCTTCACTCCAGGTTTACTTTATCCCTTGTACCTTCTTATTGACGATGAAACACAAATATTGAATCGGAATTAAATACAAAAGGCACAATGCCGACTTAAGTACAAGAACACTGACTCTTCTTAGTGACTATGCATTTAACCATTCCTGTGACACTAGTTATAGATTCCGATGCTTCACTTCAGGTTTACTGTATCCCTTGGACCTTCTTATTGACGATGAAACACAGAAATTGCATCGGAATTAAATACAAAAGGCACAATGCCGTCTTAAGTACAAGAAGACTGACCCTTCTTACTGACTATGTATTGAACCATTCATGTGACACTAGTTATAGATTCCGATGCTTCACTTGAGATTTACTATATCCCTCTGACCTTCTTATTGACGATGATACACAGAAATTGCATCGGAATTAAATACTAATGGCACAATGCCGAATTAAGTACAAGAAGCCTGTCTCTTCTTACTGTCGATGTTTTGAACCATTCCTGTGACACTAGTTATAGATTCCGATGCTTCACTTCAGGTTTACTGTATCCCTTGGACCTTCTTATTGACGATGAAACACAGAAATTGCATCGGAATTAAATACAAAAGGCACAATGCCGACTTAAGTACAAGAAGACTGACTCTTCTTACTGTCTATGTTTGAACCATTCCTGTGACACTAGTTATATATTCCGATTCTTCACTACAGGTTTACTATATCCCTCTGACCTTCTTGTTGACGATGAAACACAGAAACAGCATCGGAATGAAATAGAAAAGGTACAATACCGACTTAAGTACAGGAAGACTGAGTCTTCCTACTGTTTATGTTTTGAACCATTCCTGTGACACTAGTTATAGATTACAATGCTTCACTCCCGGTTTACTATATCCCTCTGTCCTTCTTATTGACGATGAAACACAGAAATTGCATCGGAATTAAATACAAAAGGAACAATGCCGACTTTAGTACAAGTAGACTGACTCTTCTAACTGACTATGCTTTGATTCATTCCTGTGACACTAGCTATAGATTCCGATGCTTCACTCCAGGTTTACTGTATCAAATGGACCTTCTTATTGACGATGAAACACAGTAATTGCATCGGAATTAAATAAAAAAGGCACAATACCGACTTAAGTACAAGTAGACTGACTCTTCGTACTGGCTATGTACTGAAACATTCATGTGACACTAGTTATAGATTCCGGAGCTTCACTTCAGGTTTACTGTATCCCTTGGACTTTCTTATTGACGATGAAACACAGAAATTGCATCGGAAATAAATACAAAAGGTTCAATGCCGACTTATGTACAAGAAGACTGACTCTTCTTACTGACTATGCTTTGAACCGTTCCTGTGACACTAGTTATAGATTCCGATGCTTCACTCCAGGTTTACTATATCCCATCGACCTTCTTATTGGCGATGAAACACTGAAATTGCATAGGAATTAAATAGAAAAGCACAATGCCGACTTAAGTACAAGAAGACGGACTCTTCCTACTGTCTATGTTTTGAACCATTCCTGTGACACTCGTTATGGATTCCGATGCTTCACTTTAGGTTTACTGTATCCCTCTGACATTCTTATTGATGACGAAACACAGAAATTGCATCGGAATTAAATACAAAATGCACAATGCCGACTTATGAACAAGAATACTGTCTCTTCTTACCGTCCATGTTTTGAACCATCCCAGTGACACTAGTTATAGATTCCGATGCTTCACTCCAGGTTTACTTTATCCCTTGGACCTTCTAATTGACGATGTAACACAGAAATTGCATCGGAATTAAATACAAAAGGAACAATGCCGACTTTAGTACAAGTACACTGACTCTTCTTACGGTCTATGCTTTGATTCATTCCTGTGACACTAGTTATAGATTCCGATGCTTCACCCCAAGTTTATTGCATCCCTTGTACCTTCTTATTGACGATGAAACAGAGGAAATAGCATCGGAATTAGTTACAAAAGGCACAATGCCGACTTAAGTACAAGAAGACTGACTCTTCTTGCTGTCTATGACTGAGCCATTCCTGTGAGACTAGTTATAGATTCCAATGCTTCACTCCAGGTTTACTATATCCCTTTGACCTCCTTATTGACGATGAAACACAGAAATTGCATCTTAATTAAATATAAAAGGCACAATGCCGACTTAAGTACAAGAAGACTGACTCTTCTTACTGACTATGTTTTGAACCATTCCTGTGACACTAGTTATAGATTCCGGTGCTTCACTTCAGGTTTTCTGTATCCCTTGGACTTTCTTATTGACGATGAAACACAGAAATTGCATCGGAAATAAATATTAAAGCCACAATGCTGACTTAAGTACAAGAAGACTGACTCTTCCTACTGACTATGCTTTGAACCATTCCTGTGACACCAGTTATAGATTCCGATGCTTCACTTCAGGTTTACTGTTTCCCTTGGACCTTGTTATTGACGATGAAACACAGAAATTGCATCGGAATTAAATACAAAATGCACAATGCAGACTTAAGTACAAGAAGACTAACTCTTCTTGCTGACTATGTCTTGAACCATCCCAGCGACACTAGTTATAGATTCCGATGCCACACTCCAGGTTTACTTTATCCCTTGGACCTCTTTATCGACGATGAAACACAGAAATTGCATCGGAATTAAATACAAAAGGCACAATGCCGACTTAAGTACAAGAAGACTGACTCTTCTTAGTTACTATGCTTTTAACCATTCCTGTGACACTAGTTATAGATTCCGATGCTTCACTTCAGGTTTACTGTATCCCTTAGACTTTCTTATTGACGATGAAACAAGGAAATTGCATCGGAATTAAATACAAAAGGCACAATGCCGACTTAAGTACAAGAAGACTGACTCTTCATACGGACTATGTTTTGAACCATTCCTGTGACACTAGTTATAGATTCCGATGCTTCATTTCTGATTTACTGTATCCCTCTGACCTTCTTATTGACGATGAAACACAGAAATTGCATCGGAATTACATACTAAAGGCACAATGCCGAATAAGTACAAGAAGACTGTTTCTTCTTACTGTCGATGTTTTGAACCATTCCTGTGACACTAGTTATAGATTCCGATGGTTCACTCCAGGTTTACTGTATCCCTTGGACCTTCTTATTGACGATGAAACACAGAAATTGCATCGGAATTAAATAAAATAGGCACAATGCCGACTTAAGTACAAGAAGACAGACTCTTCTTACTGTCTATGTTTGAACCATTCCTGTGAGACTAGTTATATATTCCGATTCTTCACTCCAGGTTTACTATATCCCTCTGACCTTCTTATTGACGATGAAACACAGAAACAGCATCGGAATGAAATAGAAAAGGTACAATACCGACTTAAGTACAGGAAGACTGAGTCTTCCTACTGTTTATGTTTTGAACCATTCCTGTGACACTAGTTATAGATTCCAATGCTTCACTAAAGGTTTACTGTATCCCTTGGACCTACTTATTGACGATGAAACACAGAAATTGCATCGGAATAAAATACAAAAGGCACAATGGCGACTTAAGTACAAGAAGACTGACTCTTTCTACTGACTATGTATTGAACCATTCATGTGACACTAGTTATAGATTCCGATGCTTCACTTCAGATTTACTATATCCCTCTGACCTTCTTATTGACGATGAAACACAGAGATTGCATCGGAGTTAAATAAAAAAGGCACAATGCCGACTTAAGTACAAGAGGACTGACTCTTCTCACTGTCTATGTTTTGAACAATTCCTGTGACACTAGTTATGGATTCCTATGCTTCACTCCCGGTTTACTATATCCCTCTGTCCTTCTTATTGACGACGAAACAAAGAAATTGCATCGGAATTAAATACAAAAGGAACAATGCCGACTTTAGTACAAGTAGACTGACTCTTATTACTGACTATGTTTTGATTCATTCCTGTGACACTAGCTATTGATTCCGATGCTTCACTCCAGGTTTACTGTATCCCTTGTACCTTCTTATTGACGATGAAACCCAAAAATTGCATCGGAATTAAATACAAAAGGCACAATGCCGATTTTAGTACAAGTAGACTGACTCTCCTTACTGACTATGATTTGATTAATTCCTGTGACACTAGCTATAGATTCCGATGCCTCATTCCAGGTTTACTGTATCAATTGGACCTTCTTATTGACGATGAAACACAGTAATTGCATCGGAATTAAATAAAAAAGGCACAATGCCGACTTAAGTACAAGTAGAATGACTCTTCTTACTGTCTATGTTTGAACCATTCCTGTGACACTAGTTATATATTCCGATTCTTCACTCCATGTTTACTGTATCCCTTGTACCTTCTTATTGTCGATGAAACACAGAAATTGCATCGCAATAAAATACAAAAGGCACAATGGCGACTTAAGTACAAGAAGACTGACTCTTCTTAGTTACTATGCTTTTAACCATTCCTGTGACACTAGTTATAGATTCCGATGCTTCACTTCAGGTTTACTGTATCCCTTATACCTTCTTATTGACGATGAAACAAAGAAATTGCATCGGAATTAAATACAAAAGGCACAATGCCGACTTAAGTACAAGAAGACTGACTCTTCATACTGACTATGTTTTGAACCATTCCTGTGACACTAGTTATAGATTCCGATGCTTCATTTCTGATTTACTGTATCCCTCTGACCTTCTTATTGACGATGAAACACAGAAATTGCATCGGAATTACATACTAAAGGCACAATGCCGAATTAAGTACAAGAAGACTGTTTCTTCTTACTGTCGATGTTTTGAACCATTCCTGTGACACTAGTTATAGATTCCGATGGTTCACTCCAGGTTTACTGTATCCCTTGGACCGTCTTATTGACGATGAAACACAGAAATTGCATCGGAATTAAATAAAATAGGCACAATGCCGACTTAAGTACAAGAAGACAGACTCTTCTTACTGTCTATGTTTGAACCATTCCTGTGAGACTAGTTATATATTCCGATTCTTCACTCCAGGTTTACTATATCCCTCTGACCTTCTTATTGACGATGAAACACAGAAACAGCATCGGAATGAAATAGAAAAGGTACAATACCGACTTAAGTACAGGAAGACTGAGTCTTCCTACTGTTTATGTTTTGAACCATTCCTGTGACACTAGTTATAGATTCCCATGCTTCACTAAAGGCTTACTGTATCCCTTGGACCTACTTATTGACGATGAAACACAGAAATTGCATCGGAATAAAATACAAAAGGCACAATGGCGACTTAAGTACAAGAAGACTGACTCTTTTTACTGACTATGTATTGAACCATTCATGTGACACTAGTTATAGATTCCGATGCTTCACTTCAGATTTACTATATCCCTCTGACCTTCTTATTGACGATGAAACACAGAGATTGCATCGGAGTTAAATAAAAAAGGCACAATGCCGACTTAAGTACAAGAGGACTGACTCTTCTCACTGTCTATGTTTTGAACAATTCCTGTGACACTAGTTATGGATTCCTATGCTTCACTCCCGGTTTACTATATCCCTCTGTCCTTCTTATTGACGACGAAACACAGAAATTGCATCGGAATTAAATACAAAAGGAACAATGCCGACTTTAGTACAAGTAGACTGACTCTTATTACTGACTATGTTTTGATTCATTCCTGTGACACTAGCTATAGATTCCGATGCTTCACTCCAGGTTTACTGTATCCCTTGTACCTTCTTATTGACGATGAAACCCAAAAATTGCATCGGAATTAAATACAAAAGGCACAATGCCAATTTTAGTACAAGTAGACTGACTCTCCTTACTGACTATGATTTGATTAATTCCTGTGACACTAGCTATAGATTCCGATGCTTCACTCCAGGTTTACTGTATCAATTGGACCTTCTTATTGACGATGAAACACAGTAATTGCATCGGAATTAAATAAAAAAGGCACAATGCCGACTTAAGTACAAGTAGAATGACTCTTCTTACTGTCTATGTTTGAACCATTCCTGTGACACTAGTTATATATTCCGATTCTTCACTCCATGTTTACTGTATCCCTTGTAACTTCTTATTGTCGATGAAACACAGAAATTGCATCGCAATAAAATACAAAAGGCACAATGGCGACTTAAGTACAAGAAGACTGACTCTTCTTACTGGCTATGTATTGAAACATTCATGTGACCCTAGTTATAGATTCCGGAGCTTCACTTCAGGTATACTGTATCCCTTGGACTTTCTTATTGACGATGAAACACAGAAATTGCATCGGAAATAAATACAAAAGGCACAATGCCGACTTAAGTACAAGAAGACTGACTCTTCTTACTGACTATGCTTTGAGCCATTCCTGTGACACTAGTTATAGATTCCGATGCTTCACTTCAGGTTTACTGTTTCCCTTGGACCTTCTTATTGACGATGAAACACAGAAATTGCATCGGAATTAAATACAAAAGGCACACTGCACACTTAAGTACAAGAAGACTGACTCTTCTTACTGACTATGTTTTGAAGCAGTCCTGTGACACTAGTTATAGATTCCGATGCTTCACTTCAGATTTACTATGTCCCACTGACCTTCTTATTGACGATGAAACACAGAAATTGCATCGGAATTAAATACAAAAGGCACAATGCCGACTTAAGTACAAGAAGACTGACTCTTCTTACTGTCTATGTTTTGAACCATTCCTGTGATACTAGTTATAGATTCCGATGCTTCACTCCAGGTTTACTGTATTCCTCTGACCTTCTTATTGACGATGAAACACAGAAAATGCATCAGAATTAAATAAAAAAGGCACAATGCCGACTTAAGTACAAGAAGACTGACTCTTCTTACTGTCTATGTTTTGAACCATTCCTGTGATACTAGTTATAGATTCCGATGCTTCACTCCAGGTTTACTGTATCCCTCTGACATTCTTATTGATGATGAAACACAGAAATTGCATCGGAATTAAATACAAAAGGCACAATGCCGGCTTATGAACAAGAATACTGTCTCTTCTTACCGTCCATGTTTTGAACCATCCCAGTGACACTAGTTATAGATTCCGATGCTTCTCTCCAGGTTTCCTTTATCCCTTGGACCTTCTTATTGACGATGAAACACAGAAATTGCATCGGAATTAAATACAAAAGGAACAATGCCGACTTTAGTACAAGTAGACTGACTATTCTTACTGACTATGTTTCGATTCATTCCTGTCACACTAGTTATTGATTCCGATGCTTCACTCCAGGTTTGCTGCATCCCTTGTACCTTCTTATTGACGATGAAACACAGAAATTGCATCGGAATTAAATACAAAAGGCACAATGCCGACTTATGTACAAGAAGACTGACTCTTCCTAGTTACTATGCTTTTAACCATTCCTGTGACACTAGTTATAGATTCCGATGCTTCACTTCAGGTTTACTGTATCCCTTAGACCTTCTTATTGACGATGAAACAAGGAAATTGCATCGGAATTAAATACAAAAGGCACAATGCCGACTTAAGTACAAGAAGACTGACTCTTCTTACTGTCTATGATTGAGCCATTCCTGTGAGACTAGGTATAGATTCCGATGCTTCACTCTAGGTTTACTATATCCCTTTGACGTTCTTATTGACGATGAAACACAGAAATTGCATCGGATTTAAATAGAAAAGGCACAATACCGACTTAAGTACAAGAAGACTGACTCTTCCTACTGTCTATGTTTGAACCATTCCTGTGACACTAGTTATAGATTCCAATGCTTCACTAAAGGTTTACTGTATCCCTTGGACCTTCTTATTGACGATGAAACACAGAAATTGCATCGGAATTAAATATAAAATGCACAATGCCGACTTAAGTACAAGAAGACTGACTCTTCTTATTGACTATGCTTTGAACCATTCATGTGACACTAGTTATAGATTCCGGTGCTTCACTTCAGGTTTTCTGTATCCCTTGGACTTTCTTATTGACGATGAAACACAGAAATTGCATCGGAAATAAATATTAAAGCCACAATGCTGACTTAAGTACAAGAAGACTGACTCTTCCTACTAACTATGCTTTGAACCATTCCTGTGAGACTAGTTATAGATTCCGATGCTTCACTTCAGGTTTACTGTTTCCCTTGGACCTTGTTATTGACGATGAAACACAGAAATTGCATCGGAATTAAATACAAAAGGCACAATGCAGACTTAAGTACAAGAAGACTAACTCTTCTTGCTGACAATGTCTTGAACCATCCCAGTGACACTAGTTATAGATTCCGATGCTACACTCCAGGTTTACTTTATCCCTTGGACCTTCTTATTGACGATGAAACACAGAAATTGCATCGGAATTAAATACAAAAGGCACAATGCCGACTTAAGTACAAGAAGACTGACTCTTCTTAGTTACTATGCTTTTAACCATTCCTGTGACACTAGTTATAGATTCCGATGCTTCACTTCAGGTTTACTGTATCCCTTAGACCTTCTTATTGACGATGAAACAAGGAAATTCCATCGGAATTAAATACAAAAGGAACAATGCCGACTTTAGTACAAGTAGACTGACTCTTCTTATTGACTATGTTTTGATTCATTCCTGTCACACTAGTTATTGATTCCGATGCTTCACTCCAGGTTTACTGCACCCCTTGTACCTTCTTATTGACGATGAAACACAGAAATTGCATCGGAATTAAATACAAAAGGCACAATGCCGACTTAAGTACAAGAAGACTGAGTCTTCCTATTGCCTATGTTTTGAACCATTCCTGTGACACTAGTAATAGATTCCGGCGCTTCATTTCTGATTTACTGTATCCGACTGACTTTCTTATTGACGATGATACACAGAAATTGCATCGGAATTAAATACTAAAGGCACAATGCCGAATTAATTACAAGAAGACTGTCTCTTCTTACTGTCGATGTTTTGAACCATTCCTGTGACACTAGTTATAGATTCCGATGTTTCACTCCAGGTTTACTGTATCCCTTGGACCTTCTTATTGACGATGAAACACAGAAATTGCATCGGAATTAAATAAAAAAGCACAATGCAGACTTAAGTACAAGAAGACTGACTCTTCTCACTGTCTATGTTTTGAACCATTCCTGTGACACTAGTTATAGATTCCGATGCTTCACTCGCGGTTTACTATATCCCTCTGTCCTTCTTATTGACGATGAAACACAGAAATTGAATCGGAATCAAATACAAAAGGCACAATGGTGACATAAGTACAAGAAGACTGACTCTTCTTATTGACTATGCTTTGAACCATTCATGTGACACTAGTTATAGATTCCGGTGCTTCACTTCAGCTTTACCGTATCCCTTGGACTTTCTTATTGACGATGGAACATAGAAATTGCATCAGAAGTAAACACAAAAGGCACAATGCCGACTTAAGTACAAGAAGACTGACTCTTCCTACTGACTATGCTTTGAACCATTCATGTGACACTAGTTATAAATTCCGATGCTTCACTCCAGGTTTACAGCACCCCTTGTACCTTCTTATTGACGATGAAACACAGAAATTGCATCGGAATTAAATACAAAAGGCACAATGCCGACTTAAGTACAAGAAGACTGACTCTTCATCGTTACTATGCTTTTAACCATTCCTGTGACACTAGTTGTAGATTCCGATGCTTCACTTCAGGTTTACTGTATCCCTTAGACCTTCTTATTGACGATGAAACAAGGAAATTGCATCGGAATTAAATACAAAAGGCACAATGCCGACTTAAGTACAAGAAGACTGACTCTTCTTACTGACTATGTTTTGAACCATTCCTGTGACACTTGATATAGATTCCGATGCTTCATTTCTGATTTACTGCATCCCTCTGACCTTCTTATTGACGATGAAACACAGAAATTGCATCGGAATTAAATACTAAAGTCACAATGCCGAATTAAGTACAAGAAGACTGTCTCTTCTTACTGTCGATGTTTTGAACCATTCCTGTGACACTAGTTATAGATTCCGATGTTTCACTCGCGATTTACTATATCCCTCTGTCCTTCTTATTGACGATGAAAAACAGAAATTGCATCGGAATTAAATAGAAATGGCACAATACCGACTTAAGTACAAGAAGACTGACTCTTCCTACTGCCTATGTTTTGAACCATTCCTGTGACACTAGTTATAGATTCCGATGTTTCACTCCAGGTTTACTGTATCCCTTGGTCCTTCTTGTTGACGATGAAACACAGAAATTGCATCGGAATTAAATAAAAAAGGCACAATGCCGACTTAAGTACAGGAAGACGGACTCTTCTCACTGTCTATGTTTTGAACCATTCCTGTGACACTAGTTATTGATTCCGATGCTTCACTTCAGATTTACTATATCCCACTGACCTTCTTATTGACGATGAAACACAGAAATTGCATCGGAATTAAATACAAAAGGCACAATGCCGAATTAAGTACAAGAAAACTGACACTTCTTACTGTCGATGTTTTGAACCATTCCTGTGACACTAGTTATAGATTCCGATGCTTCACTCCAGGTTTACTGTATCCCTCTGACCTTCTTATTGACGATGAAACACAGAAAATGCATCAGAATTAAATAAAAAAGGCACAATGCCGACTTAAGTACAAGAAGACTGACTCTTCTTACTGTCTATGTTTTAAACCAATCCTGTGATACTAGTTATAGATTCCGATGCTTCACTCCAGGTTTACTATATCCCATCGACCTTCTTATTGGCGATGAAACACTGAAATTGCATAGGAATTAAATAGAAAAGGCACAATGCCGACTTTAGTACAAGTAGACTGACTCTTCTTACTGACTATGTTTTGATTCATTCCTGTGACACTAGTTATCAATTCCGATGCTTCACTCCAGGTTTACTGCACCCCTTGTACCTTCTTATTGACGATGAAACACAGAAATTCCATCGGAATTAAATACAAAAGGCACAATGCCGACTTAAGTACAAGAAGACTGACTCTTCTTAGTTACTATGCTTTTAACCATTCCTGTGACACTAGTTATAGATTCCGATGCTTCATTTCTGATTTACTGTATCCCTCTGACCTTCTTATTGACGATGAAACACAGAAATTGCATCGGAATTAGATAGAAAAGGCACAATACCGACTTCAGTACAAGAAGACTGACTCTTACTACTGTCTATGTTTTGAACCATTCCTGTGACACTAGTTATAGATTCCAATGCTTCACTAAAGGTTTACTGTATCCCGTGGACCTTCTTATTGACGATGAAACACAGAAATTGAATCGGAATCAAATACAAAAGGCACAATGGTGACATAAGTACAAGAAGACTGACTCTTCTTATTGACTATGCTTTGAACCATTCATGTGACACTAGTTATAGATTCCGGTGCTTCACTCCAGGTTTACCGTATCCCTTCCACTTTCTTATTGACGATGAAACACAGAAATTGCATCGGAATAAAATAAAAAAGGCACAATGCCGTCTTAAGTACAAGAAGACTGACTCTTCTCACTGTCTATGATTTGAACCATTCCTGTGACACTAGTTATAGATTCCGATGTTTCACTCGCGGTTTACTATATCCCTCTGTCCTTCTTATTGACGATGAAACACAGAAATTGCATCGGAATTGAATAGAAAAGGCACAATGCCGACTTAAGTACAAGAAGACTGATTCCTCTTACTGTCTATGTTTTGAACCATTCCTGTGATACCAGTTTGGATTCCGATGCTTCACTCTAGGTATACTATATCCCTTGGACCTTCTTAATGGCGATGAAACACTGAAATTGCATAGGAATTAAATAGAAAAGGCACAATGCCGACTTAAGTACAAGAAGACTGACTCTTCCTACTGTCTATGCTTTGAACCATTGCTGTGACACTCGTTATAGATTCCGATGGTTCACTTCAGGTTTACTGTATCCCTCTGACCTTCTTATTAATGATGAAACTCAGAAATTGCATCGGAATTAAATACAAAAGGAACAATGCCGACTTAAGTACAAGAAGACTGACTCTTCCCACTGTCTATGTTCTGAACCATTCCTTTGCCACTAGTTATAGATTCCGATGCTTCACTTCAGGTTTACTGTATCCCTTGGATCTTCTTATTGACGATGAAACACACAAATTGCATCGGAATTTAATACAAAAGGCACAATGCCGACTTAATTACAAGAAGACTGACTCATCTTACAGACTATGTTTTGAACCATTCCTGTGACACTAGTTATAGACTCTGATGCTTCACTTCAGGTTTACTGTATCCCTTGGACCTTCTTATTGAAGATGAAACACAGATATTGCATCGGAATTAAATATAAATGGCACAATGCCGACTTACGAAAAAGAATACTGTCTCTTCTTACTGTCTATGTTTTGAACCATCCCTGTGACACTAGTTATAGATTCCGATGCTTCACTCCAGGTTTACTTTATCCCTTGGACCTTCTTATTGACGATGAAACACAGAAATTGCATCGGAATTAAATACAAAAGGAGCAATGAAGACTTTAGTACAAGTAGACTGACTCTTCTTACTGACTATGTTTTGATTCATTCCTGTGACACTAGTTTTAGATTCCGATGGTTCACTCCAGGTTTATTGTATCCCTTGTACCTTCGTATTGACGATGAAACACAGAAATTGCATCGGAAATAAATACAAAAGGCACTATGCCGACTTAAGTACAAGAAGACTGACTCTTCTCACTGTCTATGTTTTGAACCATCCCTGTGACACTAGTTATAGATTCCGATGCTTCACTCCAGGTTTACTTTATCCCTTGGACCTTCTTATTAACGATGAAACACAGAAATTGCATCGAAATTAAATAGAAAAGGCACAATACCGACTTAAGTACAAGAAGACTGACTCTTCCTACTGCATATGTTTTGAACCATTCCTGTGACACTAGTTATAGATTCCGGCGCTTCATTTCTGTATTACTGTATCCGACTGACTTTCTTATTGACGATGATACACAGAAATTGCATCGGAATTAAATACTAAAGGCACAATGCCGAATTATGTACAAGAAGACTGTCTCTTCTTACTGTCGATGTTTTGAACCATTCCTGTGACACTAGTTATAGATTCCGATGTTTCACTCCAGGTTTACTGTATCCCTTGGACCTTCTTATTGACGATGAAACACAGAAATTGCATCGGAATTAAATAAAAAAGGCACAATGCCGACTTAAGTACAAGAAGACTGACTCTTCTCACTGTCTATGGTTTGAACCATTCCTGTGACACTAGTTATAGATTCCGATGTTTCACTCGCGGTTTACTATATCCCTCTGTCCTTCTTATTGACGATGAAACACAGAAATTGCATCGGAATTAAATAGAAAAGGCACAATACCGACGTAGGTACAAGAAGACTGACTCTTCCCACTGTCTATGTTTTGAACCATTCCTGTGACACTAGTTGTAGATTCCAATGCTTCACTAAAGGTTTACTGTATCCCTTGGACCTTCTTATTGACGATGAAACACAGAAATTGCATCGGAATTAAATACAAAAGGCACAATGCCGAATTAAGTACAAGAAAACTGACTCGTCTTACTGTCGATGTTTTGAACCATTCCTGTGACACTCGTTATAGATTCCGATGGTTCACTTCAGGTTTACTGTATTCCTCTGACCTTCTTATTAATGATGTAACACAGAAATTGCATCCGAATTAAATACAAAATGCACAATGCCGACTTAAGTACAAGAAGACTGACTCTGGCCACTGTCTATATTCTGAACCATTCCTTTGCCACTAGTTATAGATTACGATGCTTCACTTCAGGTTTACTGTATACCTTGGACCTTCTTATTGACGATGAAACACACAAATTGCATCGGAATTTAATACAAAAGGCACAATGCCGACTTAATTACAAGAAGACTGACTCTTTTTACAGACTATGTTTTGAACCATTCCTGTGACACTAGTTATAGACTCTGATGCTTCATTTCAGGTTTACTGTATCCCTTGGACCTTCTTATTGAAGATGAAACACAGAAATTGCATCGGAATTAAATACAAAAGGCACAATGCCGACTTAAGGAAAAGAATACTGTCTCTTCTTACTGTCTATGATTTGAACCATCCCTGTGACACTAGTTATAGATTCCGATGCTTCACTCCAGGTTTACTTTATCCCTTGGACATTGTTATTAACGATGAACCGCAGAAATTGCATCGGAATTAAATACAAAAGGAGCAATGCAGACTTTAGTACAAGTAGACTGACTCTTCTTACTGACTGTGTTATGATTCATTCCTGTGACACTAGTTATAGATTCCGATGCTTCACATCAGGTTTGCTGTATCCCTTAGACATTCTTATTGACTATGAAAAACAGAAATTGCATCGGAATTAAATAGAAAAGGCACAATGCCGACTTAAGTACAAGAGGACTGACTCTTCTTACTGACTATGTTTTGAACCATTCCTGTGACACTAGTTATAGTTTCCGATGCTTCACTTCAGGTTTACTGTATCCCTTAGACCTTCTTATTGACGATGAAACACAGAAATTGCATCGGAATTAAATAAAAATGGCTCAATGCAGACTTAAGTACAAGAAGACTGACTCTTCTTACTGTCTATGTTTTGAACCATTCCTGTGACACCAGTTATAGATTGCGATGCTTCACTCCAGGTTTACTATATCCCTCTGACCTTCTTATTGACGACTAAACACAGAAATTGCATCGGAATTAAATAGAAAGGGTACAATACCGACTTAAGTACAGGAAGACTGACTCCTCCTACTGTCTATGTTTTGAACCATTCCTGTGACACTAGTTATAGATTCCGATGCTTCACTCCAGGTTTACTTTATCCCTTGGACATTCTTATTAACGATGAAACACAGAAATTGCATCGGAATTAAATAGAAAAGGCACAATACCGACTTAAGTACAAGAAGACTGACTCTTCCTACTGCCTATGTTTTGAACCATTCCTGTGACACTAGTTATAGATTCCGGCGCTTCATTTCTGTATTACTGTATCCGACTGACTTTCTTATTGACGATGAAACACAGAAATTGCATCGGAATTGAATAGAAAAGGCACAATGCCGACTTAAGTACAAGAAGACTGATTCCTCTTACTGTCTATGTTTTGAACCATTCCTGTGATACCAGTTTGGATTCCGATGCTTCACTCTAGGTATACTATATCCCTTGGACCTTCTTAATGGCGATGAAACACTGAAATTGCATAGGAATTAAATAGAAAAGGCACAATGCCGACTTAAGTACAAGAAGACTGACTCTTCCTACTGTCTATGCTTTGAACCATTGCTGTGACACTCGTTATAGATTCCGATGGTTCACTTCAGGTTTACTGTATCCCTCTGACCTTCTTATTAATGATGAAACTCAGAAATTGCATCGGAATTAAATACAAAAGGAACAATGCCGACTTAAGTACAAGAAGACTGACTCTTCCCACTGTCTATGTTCTGAACCATTCCTTTGCCACTAGTTATAGATTCCGATGCTTCACTTCAGGTTTACTGTATCCCTTGGATCTTCTTATTGACGATGAAACACACAAATTGCATCGGAATTTAATACAAAAGGCACAATGCCGACTTAATTACAAGAAGACTGACTCTTCTTACAGACTATGTTTTGAACCATTCCTGTGACACTAGTTATAGACTCTGATGCTTCACTTCAGGTTTACTGTATCCCTTGGACCTTCTTATTGAAGATGAAACACAGATATTGCATCGGAATTAAATATAAATGGCACAATGCCGACTTACGAAAAAGAATACTGTCTCTTCTTACTGTCTATGTTTTGAACCATCCCTGTGACACTAGTTATAGATTCCGATGCTTCACTCCAGGTTTACTTTATCCCTTGGACCTTCTTATTGACGATGAAACACAGAAATTGCATCGGAATTAAATACAAAAGGAGCAATGAAGACTTTAGTACAAGTAGACTGACTCTTCTTACTGACTATGTTTTGATTCATTCCTGTGACACTAGTTTTAGATTCCGATGGTTCACTCCAGGTTTATTGTATCCCTTGTACCTTCGTATTGACGATGAAACACAGAAATTGCATCGGAAATAAATACAAAAGGCACTATGCCGACTTAAGTACAAGAAGACTGAGTCTTCTCACTGTCTATGTTTTGAACCATCCCTGTGACACTAGTTATAGATTCCGATGCTTCACTCCAGGTTTACTTTATCCCTTGGACCTTCTTATTAACGATGAAACACAGAAATTGCATCGGAATTAAATAGAAAAGGCACAATACCGACTTAAGTACAAGAAGACTGACTCTTCCTACTGCCTATGTTTTGAACCATTCCTGTGACACTAGTTATAGATTCCGGCGCTTCATTTCTGTATTACTGTATCCGACTGACTTTCTTATTGACGATGATACACAGAAATTGCATCGGAATTAAATACTAAAGGCACAATGCCGAATTAAGTACAAGAAGACTGTCTCTTCTTACTGTCGATGTTTTGAACCATTCCTGTGACACTAGTTATAGATTCCGATGTTTCACTCCAGGTTTACTGTATCCCTTGGACCTTCTTATTGACGATGAAACACAGAAATTGCATCGGAATTAAATAAAAAAGGCACAATGCCGACTTAAGTACAAGAAGACTGACTCTTCTCACTGTCTATGTTTTGAACCATTCCTGTGACACTAGTTATAGATTCCGATGTTTCACTCGCGGTTTACTATATCCCTCTGTCCTTCTTATTGACGATGAAACACAGAAATTGCATCGGAATTAAATAGAAAAGGCACAATACCGACGTAGGTACAAGAAGACTGACTCTTCCCACTGTCTATGTTTTGAACCATTCCTGTGACACTAGTTGTAGATTCCAATGCTTCACTAAAGGTTTACTGTATCCCTTGGACCTTCTTATTGACGATGAAACACAGAAATTGCATCGGAATTAAATACAAAAGGCACAATGCCGAATTAAGTACAAGAAAACTGACTCGTCTTACTGTCGATGTTTTGAACCATTCCTGTGACACTCGTTATAGATTCCGATGGTTCACTTCAGGTTTACTGTATTCCTCTGACCTTCTTATTAATGATGTAACACAGAAATTGCATCCGAATTAAATACAAAATGCACAATGCCGACTTAAGTACAAGAAGACTGACTCTTCCCACTGTCTATATTCTGAACCATTCCTTTGCCACTAGTTATAGATTACGATGCTTCACTTCAGGTTTACTGTATACCTTGGACCTTCTTATTGACGATGAAACACACAAATTGCATCGGAATTTAATACAAAAGGCACAATGCCGACTTAATTACAAGAAGACTGACTCTTTTTACAGACTATGTTTTGATCCATTCCTGTAACACTAGTTATAGACTCTGATGCTTCACTTCAGGTTTACTGTATCCCTTGGACCTTCTTATTGAAGATGAAACACAGAAATTGCATCGGAATTAAATACAAAAGGCACAATGCCGACTTAAGGAAAAGAATACTGTCTCTTCTTACTGTCTATGATTTGAACCATCCCTGTGACACTAGTTATAGATTCCGATGCTTCACTCCAGGTTTACTTTATCCCTTGGACATTGTTATTAACGATGAACCGCAGAAATTGCATCGGAATTAAATACAAAAGGAGCAATGCCGACTTTAGTTCAAGTAGACTGACTCTTCTTACTGACTGTGTTATGATTCATTCCTGTGACACTAGTTATAGATTCCGATGCTTCACTCCAGGTTTACTGTATCCCTTGTACCTTCTTATTGACGATGAAACACAGAAATTCATCGGAATTAAATACAAAAGGCACAATGCCGACTTAAGTACAAGAAGACTGACTCTTCTTACTGTCTATGTTTTGAACCATTCCTGTGACACCAGTTATAGATTGCGATGCTTCACTCCAGGTTTACTATATCCCTCTGACCTTCTTATTGACGATTAAACACAGAAATTGCATCGGAATTAAATAGAAAGGGTACAATACCGACTTAAGTACAAGAAGACTGACTCTTCCTACTGTCTATGTTTTGAACCATTCCTGTGACACTAGTTATAGATTCCGATGCTTCACTCCATGTTTACTGTATCCCTTGGACCTTCTTATTGACGATGAAACACAGAAATTGCATCGGAATTAAATACAAAAGGCACAATGGCGACTTAAGTACAAGAAGACTGACTCTTCTTACTGACTATGCTTTGAACCATTCATGTGACACTAGTTATAGATTCCGGTGCTTCACTTCAGGTTTACTGTATCCGTTGGACTTTCTTATTGACGATGAATCACAGAAATTGCATCGGAAATAAATACAAAAGGCACAATGTTGACTTAAGTACAAGAAGACTCACTCTTTCTACTGACTATGCTTTGAACCATTCCTGTGACACTAGTTATAGATTCCGATGCTTCACTTCAGGTTTACTGTTTCCCTTGGACCTTCTTATTGACGATGAAACTCAGAAATTGCATCGGAATTAAATACAAAAGGCACAATGCAGACTTAAGTACAAGAAGACTGACTCTTCCTACTGTCTATGTTTTGAACCATTACTGTGACACTAGTTATAGACTCTGATGCTTACTTTAGGTTTACTGTATCCCTGGGACCTTCATATTGAACATGAAACACAGAAATAGCATCGGAATTAAATACAAAAGGCACAATGCCGACTTAAGAACAAGAATACTGTCTCTTCTTACAGTCTATGTTTTTAACCATCCCTGTGACACTAGTTATAGATTCCGATGCATCACTACAGGTTTACTTTATCCCTTGGACCTTCTTATTGACGATGAGACACAGCATTTGCATCGGAATTAAATACAAAAGGAACAATGCCGACTTTAGTACAAGTAGACTGACTCTTCTTACTGACTATGTTTTGATTCATTCCTGTGACACTAGTTATAGATTCCGATGCTTCACTCCAGGTTTACTGTATCCCTTGTACCATCTTATTGACGATGAAACACAGAAATTGCATCGGAATTAAATACAAAAGGCACAATGCCGACTTAAGTACAAGAGGACTGACTCTTCTTAATGACTATGTTTTGAACCATTCCTGTGACACTAGTTATAGTTTCCGATGCTTGACTTCAGGTTCACTGTATCCCTCTGACATTCTTATTGACGATGAAACACAGAAATTTCATCAAAATTAAATAAAAAAGGCACAATGCCGACTTAAGTACAAGAAGACTGACTCTTCTTACTGTCTATGTTTTGAACCATTCCTGTGATACTAGTTATAGATTCCGAAGCTTCACTCCAGGTTTACTATATCCCATGGACCTTCTTATTGGCGATGAAACATTGAAATTGCATAGAAATTAAATAGAAAAGGCACAATGCCGACTTAAGTACAAGAAGACTGACTCTTCCTACTGTCCATGCTTTTGAACCATTCCTGTGACACTCGTTATAGATTCCGATGCTTCACTTCAGGTTCACTGTATCCCTCTGACCTTCTTGTTGATGATGAAACACAGAAATTGCATCGGAATTAAATACAAAAGGCACAATGCCGACTTAATTACAAGAAGACTGACTCTTCTTACAGACTATGTTTTGAACCATTCATGTGACACTAGTTATAGATTCCGATGCTTCACTTCAGATTTACTGTATCCCTCTGACCTTCTTATTAATGATGAAACACAGAAATTGCATCCGAATTAAATACAAAATGCACAATGCCGACTTAAGTACAAGAAGACTGACTCTTCCCACTGTCTATGTTCTGAACCATTCGTTTGCCACTAGTTATAGATTCCGATGCTTTACTTCAGGTTTACTGTATCCCTTGGACCTTCTTATTGACGATGAAACACACAAATTGCATCGGAATTTAATACAAAAGGCACAATGCCGACTTAATTACAAGAAGACTGACTCTTCTTACAGACTATGTTTTGAACCATTCCTGTGACACTAGTTGTAGACTCTGATGCTTCACTTCAGGTTTACTGTATCCCTTGGACCTTCTTATTGACGATGAAACACAGAAATTGCATCGGAATTAAATACAAAAGGCACAATGCCGACTTAAGTATCAGAAGACTGACTCTTCTTTGTGACTATGATTTTAACCATTCCTGTGACACTAGTTATAGATTCCGATGCTTCACTTCAGGTTTGCTGTATCCCTTAGACATTCTTATTGACTATGAAACACAGAAATTGCATCGGAATTAAATAGAAAAGGCACAATGCCGACTTAAGTACAAGAGGACTGACTCTTCTTACTGACTATGTTTTGAACCATTCCTGTGACACTAGTTATAGTTTCCGATGCTTCACTTCAGGTTTACTGTATCCCTTAGACCTTCTTATTGACGATGAAACACAGAAATTGCATCGGAATTAAATAAAAATGGCTCAATGCAGACTTAAGCACAAGAAGTCTGACTCTTCTTACTGTCTATGTTTTGAACCATTCCTGTGACACCAGTTATAGATTGCGATGCTTCACTCCAGGTTTACTATATCCCTCTGACCTTCTTATTGACGATTAAACACAGAAATTGCATCGGAATTAAATAGAAAGGGTACAATACCGACTTAAGTACAAGAAGACTGACTCTTCCTACTGTCTATGTTTTCAACCATTCCTGTGACACTAGTTATAGATTCCGATGCTTCACTCCAGGTTTACTGTATCCCTTGGACCTTCTTATTGACGATGAAACACAGAAATTGCATCGGAATTAAATACAAAAGGCACAATGGCGACTTAAGTACAAGTAGACTGACTCTTCTTACTAACTATGCTTTGAACCATTCATGTGACACTAGTTATAGATTCCGGTGCTTCACTTCAGGTTTACTGTATCCGTTGGACTTTCTTATTGACGATGAATCACAGAAATTGCATCGGAAATAAATACAAAAGGCACAATGTTGACTTAAGTACAAGAAGACTCACTCTTTCTACTGATTATGCTTTGAACCATTCCTGTGACACTAGTTATAGATTCCGATGCTTCACTTCGGGTTTACGGTTTAACTTGGACCTTCTTATTGACGATGAAACTCAGAAATTGCATCGGAATTAAATACAAAAGGCACAATGCAGACTTAAGTACAAGAAGACTGACTCTTCCTACTGTCTATGTTTTGAACCATTCCTGTGACACTAGTTATAGACTCTGATGCTTTACTTCAGGTTTACTGTATCCCTTGGACCTTCATATTGAACATGAAACACAGAAATTGCATCGGAATTAAATACAAAAGGCACAATGCCGACTTAAGAACAAGAATACTGTCTCTTCTTACAGTCTATGTTTTTAACCGTCCCTGTGACACTAGTTATAGATTCCGATGCTTCACTACAGGCTTACTTTATCCCTTGGACCTTCTTATTGACGATGAAACACAGAAATTGCATCGGAATTAAATACAAAAGGAACAATGCCGAATTTAGTACAAGTAGACTGACTCTTCTTACTGACTATGTTTTGATTCATTCCTGTGACACTAGTTATAGATTCCGATGCTTCACTCCAGGTTTACTGTATCCCTTGTACCATCTTATTGACGATGAAACACAGAAATTGCATCGGAATTAAATACAAAAGGCACAATGCCGAATTAAGTACAAGAAAACTGACTCTTCTTACTGTCGATGATTTGAACCATTCCTGTGACACTAGTTATAGATTCCGATGCTTCACTCCAGGTTTACTGTATCCCTCTGACCTTCTTATTGACGATGAAACACAGAAATTTCATCAAAATTAAATAAAAAAGGCACAATGCCGACTTAAGTACAAGAAGACTGACTCTTCTTACTGTCTATGCTTCTGAACCATTCCTGTGATACTAGTTATAGATTCCGATGCTTCACTCCAGGTTTACTGTATCCCTTGTACCATCTTAGTGACGATGAAACACAGAAATTGCATCGGAATTAAATACAAAAGGCAGAATGCCGACTTAAATACAAGAAGACTGACTCTTCTTAGTGACTATGCTTTTAACCATTCCTGTGACACTAGTTATAGATTCCGATGCTTCACTCAGGTTTGCTGTATCCCTTAGACATTCTTATTGACTATGAAACACAGAAATTGCATCGGAATTAAATAGAAAAGGCACAATGCCGACTTAAGTACAAGAAGACTGACTCTTCTTACTGTCTATGCTTTGAACCATTCCTGTGATACTAGTTATGGATTCGAAGCTTCACTCCAGGTTTACTATATCCCATGGACCTTCTTATTGGCGATGAAACATTGAAATTGCATAGAAATTAAATAGAAAAGGCACAATGCCGACTTAAGTACAAGAAGACTGACTCTTCCTACTGTCCATGCTTTTGAACCATTCCTGTGACACTCGTTATAGATTCCGATGCTTCACTTCAGGTTCACTGTATCCCTCTGACCTTCTTGTTGATGATGAAACACAGAAATTGCATCGGAATTAAATACAAAAGGAACAATGCCGACTTTAGTACAAGTAGACTGACTCTTCTTACTGACTATGCTTTGATTCATTCCTGTGACACTAGTTATAGATTCCGATGCTTCCCTCCAGGTTTTATTCTATCCCTTGTACCTTCTTATTGACGATGAAACACAGAAATTGCATCGGAATTAAATACAAAAGGCACAATGCCGACTTTAGTACAAGAAGACTGACTTTTCTTAGTGACTATGCTTTTAACCATTCCTGTGACACTAGTTTTAGATTCCGATGCTTCACTTCAGGTTTGCTGTATCCCTTAGACATTCTTATTGACTATGAAACACAGAAATTGCATCGGAATTAAATAGAAAAGGCACAATGCCGACTTAAGTTCAAGAGGACTGACTCTTCTTACTGACTATGTTTTGAACCATTTCTGTGACACTAGTTATAGTTTCCGATGCTTCACTTCAGGTTTACTGTATCCATTAGACCTTCTTATACGATGAAACACAGAAATTTCATCGGAATTAAATAGAAAAGGCACAATGCCGACTTAAGTACAAGTAGACTGACTCTTCTTACTGTCTATGTTTTGAACCATTCCTGTGACACCAGTTATAGATTCCGATGCTTCACTTCAGATTTACTGTATCCCTCTGACCTTCTTGTTGACGATGAAACACAGAAATTGCATTGGAATTAAATAGAAAGTGTACAATACCGACTTAAGTACAAGAAGACTGACTCTTCCTACTGTCTATGTTTTGAACCATTCCTGTGACACTAGTTATAGATTCCGATGCTTCACTCCAGGTTTACTGTATCCCTTGGACCTTCTTATTGACGATGAAACACAGAAATTCCATCGGAATTAAATACAAAAGGCACAATGGCGACTTAAGTACAAGAAGACTGACTCTTCTTACTGTCTATGCTTTGAACCAGTCATGTGACACTAGTTATAGATTCCGGTGCTTCACTTCAGGTTTACACTTCCCCTTGGACCTTCTTATTGACGATGCAACACAGAAACTGCATCGGAATTAAATACAAAAGGCACAATGCAGACTTAAGTACAAGAAGACTGACTCTTCTTACTGACTATGTTTTGAACCATTCCTGTGACACTAGTTATACATTCCGATGCTTCACTTCAGATTTACTGTATCCCTCTGACCTTCTTATTGACGATGAAACACAGAAATTGCATCGGAATTAAATACAAAAGGCACAATGCCGAATTAAGTACAAGAAAACTGACTCTTCTTACTGTCGATGATTTGAACCATTCCTGTGACACTAGTTATAGATTCCGATGCTTCACTCCAGGTTTACTGTATCCCTCTGACCTTCTTATTGACGATGAAACACAGAAATTTCATCAAAATTAAATAAAAAAGGCACAATGCCGACTTAAGTACAAGAAGACTGACTCTTCTTACTGTCTATGTTTTAACTATTCCTGTGATACTAGTTATAGATTCCGATGCTTCACTCCAGGTTTACTATATCCCATCGACCTTCTTATTGGCGATGAAACATTGAAATTGCATCGGAATTAAATAGAAAAGGCACAATGCCGACTTCAGTACAAGTAGACTGACTCTTCTTAATGACTATGCTTTGAACCATTCATGTGACACTAGTTATAGATTCCGGTGCTTCACTTCAGGTTTACTGTATCCCTTGGACTTTCTTATTGACGATGAAACACAGAAATTGCATCGGAAGTAAATACAAAAGGCACAATGCCGAATTATGTACAAGAAGACTGACTATTCTTACTGTCTATGTTTTGAACCATTCCTGTGACACTAGTTATAGATTCCGATGCTTCACTCCAGGTTTACTATATCCCTCTGACCTTCTTATTGACGATGAAACACAGAAATTGCATCGGAAGTAAATACAAAAGGCACAATGCCGAATTATGTACAAGAAGACTGACTATTCTTACTGTCTATGTTTTGAACCATTCCTGTGACACTAGTTATAGATTCCGATGCTTCACTCCAGGTTTACTATATCCCTCTGACCTTCTTATTGACGATGAAACACAGAAATTGCATCGGCATTAAATAGAAAAGGTACAATACCGACTTAAGTACAAGAAGACTGACTCTTCCTACTGTCTATGTTTTGAACCATTCCTGTGACACTAGTTATAGATTCCGATGCTTCACTCCAGGTTTACTGTATCCCTTGGACCTTCTTATTGACGATGAAACACAGAAATTGCATCGGAATTAAATACAAAAGGCACAATGCCGACTTTAGTACAAGAAGACTGACTCCTCTTACTTACTATGTTTTGAACCATTCCTGTTACACTAGTTACAGATTCCGATGCTTCACTTCAGATTTACTGTATCCCTCTGACGTTCGTATTGACGATGAAACACAGAAATTGCCTCGGAATTAAATTGAAAAGGAACATTGCCGACTTAAGAACATGAAGACAGACTCTTCCTACTGTCTATGATTTGAACCATTCCTGTGACACTAGTTATAGATTCCGATGCATCACTCCAGGTTTACTGTATCCCTTAGACCTTCTCATTGACGATGAAACACAGAAATTGCTTCGGAATTAAATACAAAAGGCACATTGCCGACTTAAGTACAAGAATACTGATTCTTCTTACTGACTATGTTTTGAACCATTCCTGTGACACTAGTTATAGATTCCGATGCTTCACTCAAGGTTTACTGCACCCCTTGTACCTTCGTATTGACGATGAAATACAGAAATTGCTTCGGAATTTAATACAAAAGCCACAATGCCGACTTAAGTACAAGCAGACTGACTCATCTTAGTGACTATGTTTGAACCATTCCTGTGACACTAGTTATAGATTCCGATGCTTCATTTCTGATTTACTGTATCCCCCTGACCTTCTTATTGATAATGAAACACAGAAATTGCTTCGGAATTAAATACAAAAGGCACATTGCCGACTTAAGTACAAGAATACTGATTCTTCTTACTGACTATGTTTTGAACCATTCCTGTGACACTAGTTATAGATTCCAATGCTTCACTAAAGGTTTACTGTATCCCTTGGACCTTCGTATTGACGATGAAACACAGAAATTGCATCGGAATTAAATACAAAAGGCACAATGGCGACTTAAGTTCAAGAAAACTGACTCTTCTTACTGACTATGCTTTGAACCAATCATGTGACACTAGTTATAGATTCCGGTGCTTCACTTCAGGTTTAGTGTATCCCTTGGACTTTCTTATTGACGATGGAACACAGAAATTGCATCGGAAGTAAATACAAAAGGCACAATGCCGAATTATGTACAAGAAGACTGACTCTTCTTACTGTCTCTGTTTTGAACCATTCCTGTGACACTAGTTATAGATTCCGATGCTTCACTGCAGGTTTACTATATCCCTCTGACCTTCTTATTGACGATGAAACACAGAAATTGCATCGGAATTAAATAGAAAAGGTACAATAACGACTTAAGTACAAGAAGACTGACTCTTCCTACTGTCTAAGATTTGAACCATTCCTGTGACACTAGTTATAGATTCCGATGCTTCACTCCAGGTTTACTGTATCCCTTGGACCTTCTTATTGAGGATGAAACACAGAAATTGCATCGGAATTAAATACAAAACGCACAATGCCGACTTTAGTACAAGAAGACTGACTCTTCTTACTTACTATGTTTTGAACCATTCCTGTTACTCTAGTTACAGATTCCGATGCTTCACTTCAGATTTACTGTATCCCTCTGACGTTCGTATTGACGATGAAACACAGAAATTGCCTCGGAATTAAATTGAAAAGGCACAATGCCGACTTAAGTACATGAAAACAGACTCTTCCTACTGTCTATGTTTTGAACCGTTCCTGTGACACTAGTTATACATTCCGATGCTTCACTTCAGGTTTACTGTATCCCTTGGACTTTCTTATTGACGATGAAACACAGAAATTGCAACGGAATTAAATACAAATGGCACAATGCCGACTTAAGTACAAGAAGACTGACTCTTCTTCTGTCTGTGTTTTGAACCATTCCTGTGACACTAGTTATAGATTTCGATGCTTCACTTCAGATTTACTGTATCCCTTCGACCTTCTTATTGACGATGAAAAACAGAAATTGCATCGGAATTAAATACAAAAGGCACAATGCCGACTTAAGAACAAGAATACTGACTCTTCTTTCTGACAATGCTTTGATCCATTCCTGTGACACTAGTTATAGATTGCGATGCTTCACTTCAGGTTTACTGTATCCCTCTGACCTTCTTGTTGACGACGAAACACAGAAACTGCATCGGAATTAAATCCAAAAGGCACAGTAACGAATTAAGTAAAAGAAGACTGACTCTTCTTACTGTCTATGTTTTGAACCATTCCTGTGACACTAGTTATAGATTCCGATGCATCACTCCAGGTTTACTGTATCCCTTAGACCTTCTTATTGACGATGAAACACAGAAATTGCATCGGAATTTAATACAAAATGCACAATGGGGACTTAAGTACAAGAGGACTGACTCTTCTTACTGACAATGATTTGAACCATTCCTGTGACACTAGTTATAGATTCCGGTGCTTCACTTCAGGTTTACTGGATCCCTTGGACCTACTTATTGACGATGAAACACAGAAATTGCTTCGGAATTAAATACAAAAGGCACATTACGGACTTAGGTACAAGAATACTGACTCTTCCTACTGTCTATGTTTTGAACCATTCCTGTGACACTAGTTATAGATTCCGATGCTTCACTTCAGGTTTACTGTATCCCTCTGCCCTTCTTATTGACGATGAAACGCAGAAATTGCAACGGAATTGAATACAAAAGGCACAAGGCCAACTTAAGTACAAGATCACTGACTCTTCTCACTGACTATGATTTGAACCATTCCTGTGACACAAGTTATAGATCCTGATGCTTCACTTCAGGTTTACTGTATCCCTTGGACCTTCTTATTGGCGATGAATCGCAGAAATTGCATCGTAAATAAATACAAAAGCCGCAATGCCGACTTAAGTACAAGAAGTGTGCCTCATCTTACTGTCTCTGTTTTGAACCATTGCTGTGACACTAGTTATAGATTCCGATGCTTCACTCCCGGAATACTGTATCCCCTGGACCTTCATATTGACGATGAAACACTGAAATTGCATCGGAATAAATACAAAAGGCACAATGCCGACTTCAGTACAAGAAGACTGACTCTTCTTACTGTCTATGTTTTGAACCATCCCTGTGACACTAGTTATAGATACCGATACCTCACTCCAGGTTTACTGTATCCCTTGGACTTTCTTATTGACGATGAAACACAGAAATTGCATCGGAAGTAAATACAAATGTCACAATGCCGAATTATGTACAAGGAGACTGACACTTCTTACTGTCTATGTTTTGAACCATTCCTGTGACACTAGTTATAGATTCCGATGCTTCACTCCAGGTTTACTATATCCCTCTGACCTTCTTATTGACGATGAAACACAGAAATTGCATCGGCATTAAATAGAAAAGGTACAATACCGACTTAAGTACAAGAAGACTGACTCTTCCTACTGTCTATGTTTTGAACCATTCCTGTGACACTAGTTATAGATTCCGATGCTTCACTCCAGGTTTACTGTATCCCTTGGACCTTCTTATTGACGATGAAACACAGAAATTGCATCGGAATTAAATACAAAAGGCACAATGCCGACTTTAGTACAAGAAGACTGACTCTTCTTACTTACTATGTTTTGAACCATTCCTGTTACACTAGTTACAGATTCCGATGCTTCACTTCAGATTTACTGTATCCCTCTGACGTTCGTATTGACTATGAAACACAGAAATTGCCTCGAAATTAAATTGAAAAGGAACATTGCCGACTTAAGTACATGAAGACAGACTCTTCCTACTGTCTATGTTTTGAACCATTCCTGTGACACTAGTTATAGATTCCGATGCATCACTCCAGGTTTACTGTATCCCTTAGACCTTCTCATTGACGATGAAACACAGAAATTGCATCGGAATTTAATACAAAATGCACAATGGGGACTTAAGTACAAGAAGACTGACTCTTTTTACTGACTATGTTTTGAACCATTCCCGTGACACTAGTTATAGATTCCGGTGCTTCACTTCAGGTTTTCTGGATCCCTTGGACCTACTTATTGACGATGAAACACAGAAATTGCTTCGGAATTAAATACAAAAGGCACATTGCCGACTTAAGTACATGAATACTGACTCTTCTTACTGACTATGCTTTGAACCGTTCCTGTGACATTAGTTATAGATTCCGATGCTTCACTTTAGGTTTACTGTATCCCTTGGACCTTCTTGTTGACGATGAAACACAGTAATTGCATCGGATTTAAATAGAAAATGCACAATGCCGACTTAAGTATAAGAACACTGACTCTTCCTACTGTCTGTGTTTTAAACCATTCCTGTGACACTAGTTATAGATTCCCATGCTTCACTTCAGGTTTATTGTATCCCTCTGCCCTTCTTATTGACGATGAAACACAGAAATTACATCGGAATTAAATACACAAGGCACAATGCAAACTTCAGTACAAGAAGACTGACTCTTCTTCTGTCTATGTTTTGAACCATTCCTGTGACACTAGTTATAGATTTCGATGCTTCACCTCAGGTTTACTGTATCCCTTGGACCTTCTTATTGACGATGAAACACAGAAATTGCAACGGAATTAAATATAAAAGGAACAAGGCCAACTTAAGTACAAGATCACTGACTCTTCTCACTGACTATGATTTGAACCATTCCTGTGACACAAGTTATAGATCCTGATGCTTCACTTCAGGTTTACTGTATCCCTTGGACCTTCTTATTGGCGATGAATCACAGAAATTGCATCGGAATTAAATACAAAAGCCGCAATGCCGACTTAAGTACAAGAAGTGTGACTCATCTTACTGTCTATGTTTTGAACCATTCCTGTGACACTAGTTATTGATTCCGATGCTTCACTCCCGGAATACTGTATGCCTTGGTCCTTCATATTGACGATGAAACACAGAAATTGCATCACAATAAATACAAAAGGCACAATGCCGACTTAAGCACAAGAATACTGACTCTTCTTACTGTCTATGTTTTGAACCATCCCTGTGACACTAGTTATAGATACCGATGCCTCACTCCAGGTTTACTGTATCCCTTGGACCGTTTTATTGGCGATGAAACACAGAAATTGCTTCGGAATTAAATGCAAAATGCACAAAGCCGACTTAAGTACAAGAAGACTGAATCTTTTTACTGACTATGTTTTGAACCATTCCTGTGACACTAGTTATAGATTCTGCATCTTCACTTCGGGTTTACTGTATTCCTTGGACCTTCTTATTGGCGATGAAACACAGAAATTGCATGGGAATTAAATACAAAAGGAACAATGCCGACTTAAGTACAAGAGGACTGACTCTTCTTACTGACTGTGTTTTGAACCATTCCTGTGACACTAGTTATAGATTCTGATGCTTCACTGCAGGTTTACTGTATCCCTTGGACCTTCTTATTCGCGATGGAACACAGAAATTGCATGGGAAATAAATACAAAAGGCACAATGCCGACTTAAGAACAAGAATACTGACTCTTCTTTCTGACTATGTTTTGATCCATTCCTGTGACACTAGTTATAGATTGCGATGCTCCACTTCACGTTTACTGTATCCCTCTGACCTTCTTGTTGACGACGATACACAGAAATTGCATCGGAACTAAATCCAAAAGGCACAGTGACGATTTAAGTAAAAGAAGACTGACTCTTCTTACTGTCTATGTTTTGAACCATTCCTGTGACACTAGTTATAGATTCCGATGCATCACTCCAGGTTTACTGTATCCCTTGGACCTTCTTATTGACGATGAAACACAGAAATTGCATCGGAATTTAATAAAAAATGCACAATGGGGACTTAACTACAAGAAGACTGACTCTTCTTACTGACTATGCTTTGAACCATTCCTGTGACACTAGTTATAGATTCCGGTGCTTCACTTCAGGTTTAATGGATCCCTTATACCTACTTATTGACGATGAAACACAGATATTGTTTCGGAATTAAATACAAAAGGCACAATGCCGACTTAAGTACAAGAAGACTGACTCTTCTTACTGACTATGTTTTGAACCAATCCTGTGACACTATTTATAAATTCCGATGCTTCACTTCAGGTTTACTGTATCCCTCTGATTTGCTTATTGACGATAAAACACAGAAATTACAACGGAATTAAATACAAAAGGCATAATGCCGACTTAAGTACATGAAGACCGACTCTTCTTACTGTCTATTTTTTGAACCATTCCTGTGACACTAGTTATAGATTCCGATGCATCACTTCAGATATACTGTACCCTCTGACGTTCTTATTGACGATGAAACACAGAAATTTCGTCGGAAGTAAATACATAAGGCACAATGCCGAATTAAGTACAAGAATACTGACTCTTATTACTGTCTATGTTTTGAACCACTCCTGTGACACTAGTTATAGATTCCGATGCTTCACTCTAGTTTTACCGTATCCCTTGGACCTTCTTATTGACGATGGAACACAGAAACTGCATCGGAATGAAATAAAAAAGGCACAATGCCGACTTAAGTACAAGAAGACTGACTCCTCTTACTGTTTATGTCTTGAACCATTCCTGTTGCATTAGAATGTAATACAAAAGGCACAATGCCGACTTAAGTACAAGAAGACTGACTCTGCTTACTGTCTATGTTTTGTACCATTTCTGTGATACTAGTTATAGGTTTCGATGCTCAACTTCAGCTTTACTGTATCCCTTGGACATTATTATCGACGATGAAACACAGAAATTGCTTCGGAATTAAATACAAAAGGCACAATGCCGACTTAAGTACAAGAAGACTGACTGTTCTTAGTGACTGTGTTTAGAACCATTCCTGTGACACTAGTTATTAATTCTGATGCTACACTTCAGGTTTACTGTATCCCTAATACCTTCTTATTGACGATGAAACACAGAAATTGCATCGGAATTATATACAAAAGGAACAAGGCCGACTTAAGTACAAGAAGACTGACTCTTCTTACTGACTATGCTTTGAACCATTCCTGTGACACTAGTTATAGATTCTGGTGCTTCACTTCAGGTTTACTGTATCCCTTGGACCTTCTTATTCGCGATGAAACACAGAAATTGCATTGGAATTAAATACAAAAGGCACAATGCCGACTTAAGTACAAGAGGACTGACTCATCTTACTGTCTATGTTTTGAACCATTCCTGTGACACAAGATATAGATTCCGATGCTTCACTCCATGTTTACTGTATCCCTTGGACCTTCATATTGACGATGAAACACAGAAATTGCATCGGATTTAAAAACAAAAGGCACAATGCCGACATAAGTACCAGAAGACTCACTCTTCTTACTGACTATGTTTTGAACCAATCCTGTGACACTAGTTATAGATTCCGATGCTTCACTTCAGGTTTACTGTATCCCTCTGGTCTTCTTATTCACGATAAAATACAGAAATTACATCGGAATTAAATACAAAAGGCACAATGCCGAATTAAGTACAAGAAGACAGACTCTTCTTACTGTCTATGTTTTGAACCATTCCTGTGACACTAGTTATAGATTCCGATGCTTCACTCTAGGTTTACTGTATACCTTGGACCTTCTTATTGAAGATGAAACACTGAAATTGCATCGGTATTAAATACAAAAGGCACAATGCCGACTTCAGTGCAAGAAGACTGACTCATCTTACTGTATATGTTTTGAACCATTCCTGTGACACTAGTTATAGATTCCGATGCTTCCCTGCAGGTTTACTGTATCCCTCTGCCCTTCTTATTGACGATGAAACACAGAAATTGCGTCGGAATTAAATAGAAAAGGCACAATGCCGACGTAACTACAAGAAGACTGACTTTTCTTACTGACTATGGTTTGAACCCTTCCTGTGACACTAGTTATAGATTCCGATGCTTCACTTCAGGTTTACTGTATCCCTTGGACCTTCCTATTGACGATGAGACACAGAAATCGCATCGGAATTAAATAGAAAAAGCACAATGCCGACCTAAGTACAAGAAGACTGACTCTTCCTACTCTCTATGCTTTGAACCATTCCTGTGACACTAGTTACAGATTCCGATGCTTCACTCCAGGTTTACTGTATCCCTTGGACCTTCTTATTGACGATGAAACACAGAAATTGCATCGGAATTAAATACAAAATGCACAATGCCGACTTAAGTACTAGAAGACTGGCTCTTCTTACTGACTATGCTTTGAACCATTCCTGTGACACTAGTTATAGATTCCGATGCTTCACTTCAGGTTCACTGTATCCCTTGGACCTCTTATTGACGATTTAACACAGAAATTGCATCGGAATTAAATAGAAAAGGCACAATGCCGACATAAGTACACGAAGACTATCTCTTCACACTGTCTATGTTTTGAACCATTCCTGTGACACTAGTTGTAGATTCCGATGCTTCACTTCAGGTTTACTGTATCCCTCTGCCCTTCTTATTGAAGATGAAACACAGAAATTGCATTGGAATTAAATACAAAAGGCACAATGCCGACTTAAGTACAAGAAGACTGACTCTTCTTCTGCCTATGTTTTGAACCATTCCTGTGACACTAGTTATAGATTTCGATGCTTCACTCCAGGTTTACTGTATCCCTTGGACCTTCATATTGACGACGAAACACAGAAATTGCATAGGAATAAAATAGAAAAGGCACAATGCCGACATAAGTACAAGTAGAATAACTCTTCACACTGTCTATGTTTTGAACCATTCCTCTGACACAAGAAATAGATTCCGATGCTTCACTCCAGGTTTACTGTATCCCTTGGACCTTCATATTGACGATGAAACACAGAAATTGCATCGGATTTAGAAACAAAAGGCACAATGCCGACTTAAGTACAAGAAGACTGACTCTTCTTACTGTCTATGTTTTGAACCATCCCTGTGACACTAGTTATAGATACCGATGCCTCACTCCAGGTTTACTGTATCCCTTGGACTTTCTTATTGACGATGAAACACAGAAATTGCATCGGAAGTAAATACAAAAGGCACAATGCCGAATTATGTACAAGAAGACTGACTCTTCTTACTGTCTATGTTTTGAACAATTCCTGTGACACTAGTTATAGATTCCGATGCTTCACTCCAGGTTTACTATATCCCTCTGACCTTCTTATTGACGATGAAACACAGAAATTGCATCGGCATTAAATGGAAAAGGTACAATACCGACTTAAGTACAAGAAGACTGACTCTTCCTACTGTCTATGTTTGAACCATTCCTGTGACACTAGTTATAGATTCCGATGCTTCACTCCAGGTTTACTGTATCCCTTGGACATTCTAATTGACGATGAAACACAGAAATTGCATCGGAATTAAATACAAAAGGCACAATGCCGACATTAGTACAAGAAGACTGACTCTTCTTACTTACTATGTTTTGAACCATTCCTGTTACACTAGTTACAGATTCCGATGCTTCATTTCAGATTTACTGTATCCCTCTGACGTTCCTATTGACGATGAAACACAGAAATTGCCTCGGAATTAAATTGAAAAGGAACATTGCCGACTTATGTACATGAAGACAGACTCTTCCTACTGTCTATGTTTTGAACCATTCCTGTGACACTAGTTATAGATTCCGATGCATCACTCCAGGTTTACTGTATCCCTTAGACCTTCTCATTGACGATGAAACACAGAAATTGCATCGGAATTTAATACAAAATGCACAATGGGGACTTAAGTACAAGAAGACTGACTCTTCTTACTGACTATGTTTTGAACCATTCCTGTGACACTAGTTATAGATTCCGGTGCTTCACTTCAGGTTTACTGGTTCCCTTGGACCTACTTATTGACGATGAAACACAGAAATTGCTTCGGAATTAAATACAAAAGGCACATTGCCGACTTAAGTACAAGAATACTGACTCTTCTTACTGACTATGCTTTGAACCGTTCCTGTGACATTAGTTATAGACTCCGATGCTTCACTTTAGGTTTACTGTATCCCTTGGACCTTCTTATTGACGATGAAACACAGTAATTGCATCGGAATTAAATAGAAAATGCACAATGCCGACTTAAGTATAAGAACACTGACTCTTCCTACTGTCTGTGTTTTAAACCATTCCTGTGACACTAGTTATAGATTCCGATGCTTCACTTCAGGTTTACTGTATCCCTCTGCCCTTCTTATTGACGATGAAACACAGAAATTGCATCGGAATTAAATACACTAGGCACAATGCCAACTTCAGTACAAGAAGACTGACTCTTCTTCTGTCTATGTTTTGAACCATTCCTGTGACACTAGTTATAGATTTCGATGCTTCACCTCAGGTTTACTGTATCCCTTGGACCTTCTTATTGACGATGAAACACAGAAATTGCAACGGAATTAAATATAAAAGGAACAAGGCCAACTTAAGTACAAGATCACTGACTCTTCTCACTGACTATGATTTGAACCATTCCTGTGACACAAGTTATAGATCCTGATGCTTCACTTCAGGTTTACTGTATCCCTTGGACCTTCTTATTGGCGATGAAACACAGAAATTGCATCGGAATTAAATACAAAAGCCGCAATGCCGACTTAAGTACAAGAAGTGTGACTCATCTTACTTTCTATGTTTCGAACCATTCCTGTGACACTAGTTATAGATTCCGATGCTTCACTCCCGGAATACTGTATCCCTTGGTCCTTCATATTGACGATGAAACACAGAAATTGCATCGGAATAAATACAAAAGGCACAATGCCGACTTAAGTACAAGAATACTGACTCTTCTTACTGTCTATGTTTGAACCATCCCTGTGACACTAGTTATAGATACCGATGCCTCACTCCAGGTTTACTGTATCCCTTGGACCTTTTTATTGGCGATGAAACACAGAAATTGCTTCGGAATTAAATGCAAAAGGCACAAAGCCGACTTAAGTACAAGAAGACTGACTCTTTTTACTGACTATGTTTTGAACCATTCCTGTGACACTAGTTATAGATTCTGATTCTTCACTTCGGGTTTACTGTATTCCTTGGACCTTCTTATTGGCGATGAAACACAGATATTGCATCGTAGTTAAAAACAAAAGGCATAATGCCGACTTAAGTAGAAGAAGATTGACTCATCTCACTGTCTATGATTTGAACCATTCCGGTGACACTAGTTATAGATTCCGATGCTTCCCTGCAGGTTTACTGTATCCCTCTGCCCTTCTTATTGACGATGAAACACAGAAATTGCGTCGGAATTAAATAGAAAAGGCACAATGCCGACGTAACTACAAGAAGACTGACTTTTCTTACTGACTATGGTTTGAACCCTTCCTGTGACACTAGTTATAGATTCCGATGCTTCACTTCAGGTTTACTGTATCCCTTGGACCTTCCTATTGACGATGAGACACAGAAATCGCATCGGAATTAAATAGAAAAAGCACAATGCCGACCTAAGTACAAGAAGACTGACTCTTCCTACTCTCTATGCTTTGAACCATTCCTGTGACACTAGTTACAGATTCCGATGCTTCACTCCAGGTTTACTGTATCCCTTGGACCTTCTTATTGACGATGAAACACAGAAATTGCATCGGAATTAAATACAAAATGCACAATGCCGACTTAAGTACTAGAAGACTGGCTCTTCTTACTGACTATGCTTTGAACCATTCCTGTGACACTAGTTATAGTTTCCGATGCTTCACTTCAGGTTCACTGTATCCCTTGGACCTTCTTATTGACGATTTAACACAGAAATTGCATCGGAATTAAATAGAAAAGGCACAATGCCGACATAAGTACAAGAAGACTAACTCTTCACACTGTCTATGTTTTGAACCATTCCTGTGACACTAGTTGTAGATTCCGATGCTTCACTTCAGGTTTACTGTATCCCTCTGCCCTTCTTATTGAAGATGAAACACAGAAATTGCATTGGAATTAAATACAAAAGGCACAATGCCGACTTAAGTAGAAGAAGACTGACTCTTCTTCTGTCTATGTTTTGAACCATTCCTGTGACACTAGTTATAGATTTCGATGCTTCACTCCACGTTTACTGTATCCCTTGGACCTTCATATTGACGATGAAACACAGAAATTGCATAGGAATTAAATAGAAAAGAAACAATGCCGACATAAGTACAAGAAGACTAACTCTTCACACTGTCTATGTTTTGAACCATTCCTGTGACACTAGTTGTAGATTCCGATGCTTCACTTCCGGTTTACTGTATCCCTCTGCCCTTCTTATTGAAGATGAAACACAGAAATTGCATTGGAATTAAATACAAAAGGCACAATGCCGACTTAAGTACAAGAAGACTGACTCTTCTTACTGACTATGTTTTGAACCATTCCTGTGACACTAGTTGTAAATTCCGATGCTTCACTTCAGGTTTACTGTATCCCTCTGACCTTCTTATTGACGATAAAAAACAGACATTACATCGGAATTAAATACAAAAGGCACAAAGCCGACTTAAGTACAAGAAGACTGACTCTTCTTACTGTCTATGCTATGAAACATTCCTGTGACACTAGTTATAGATTTCGATGCTTCGCTTCAGATTTACTGTATCCCTCCGACCTAGTTATTGTCGATGAAACACAGAAATTGCGTCGGAATCAAATACAAAAGGCACAATGCCGAAGTAAGTACAAGAAGATTGACTCTTCTTACTGTCTATGTTTCTACCATCCCTGTGACACTAGTTACAGATTCCGATGCTTCACTCAATGTTCACTGTATCCCTTGGACCTTCTTATTGACGATGAAACACAGAAATTGCATCGAAATTAAATAAAAAAGGCACAATGCCGACTTAAGTACAAGAAGACTCACTCTTCTTACTGTCTATGTTTTTAACCATTCCTGTGACACTAGTTACAGATTCCGATGCTTCACACCAGGTTTACTGTATCCCTTGGACCTTCTTATTGACGATGAAACACAGAAAGTGCATTGGAATTAAATACAAAAGGCACATTGCCGACTTAAGTACAAGAAGACTGGCTCTTCTTACTGACTATGATTTGAACCATTCCTGTGATACTAGTGATAGATTCCGGTGCTTCACTTCAGGTTCACTGTATCCGTTGGACCTTCTTATTGACTAGGAAACACAGAAATTGCATCGGAATTAAATAGAAAAGGCACAATGCCGACTTAAGTACAAGAAGACTGATTCAACCCACTGTCTATGTTTTGACCCATTGCTGTGACACTAGTTATAGATTCCGATGCTTCACTTCAGGTTTACTGTATCCCTCTGACCTTCTTATTGACGATGAAACACAGAAATTGCGTCGGAATTAAATACAAAAGGCACAATGCCGACATAAGTAAAAGAAAACTGATTCTGCTTACTGTCTACGCTTTGAACCATTTCTGTGATACTAGTTATAGATTTCGAGGTTTCTCTTCAGGTTTACTGTAACCCTTGGACCTTTTATTGACGATGAAACACAGAAATTGCATCGGAATTAATTACAAAAGGCACAATGCCCACTTAAGTACAAGAAACTGACTCTTCGTACTCTCTATGTTTTGAACCATTCCTGTGACACTAGTTTTTTATTCCGATGCTTCACTTGAGGTTTACTGTATCCCTCGGACCTTCTTATTGGCGATGAAACACAGAAATTGCATCGGAATTAAATACAAAAGGCACAATGCCGACTTAAGTACAAGAGGACTTACTCTTCCAACTCTCAATGTTTTGAACCATTCCTGTGACACTAGTTATAGATTCCGATGCTTCACTTCAGGTTTACTGTATCCCTCTGACTTTCATATTGACGATGAAACACAGAAATTGCATCGGAATTAAATAGAAAAGGCACAATGCCGACTTAAGTACAAGAAGACTGACTCTTCCTACTGTCTATGCTTTGAACCATTCCTGTGACACTAGTTATAGATTCCGATGCTTCACTTCAGGTTGACTGTATCCCTTGGACCTTCGTATTGACGATGAAACACAGAAAATGCATCGGAATTAAAAACAAAAGGCACAATGCCGACATAAGTACAAGAAGACTCACTCATCTTACTGTCTATGTTTTGAACCATTCCTACGACACTAGTTATAGATTCCGGTGCTTCACTCCAGGTTTACTGTATCCCTTGGACCTTCATATTGACGAATGAACACAGAAATTGCATCGGAGTTAAATAGAAAAGGCACAATGCCGACTTAAGTACAAGAAGACTGACTCTTCTTACTGACTATGTTTTGAACCATTCCTGTGACACTAGTTATAGATTCCGATGCTTCACTTCAGGTTTACTGTATCCCTCTGACCTTCTTATGAGACGATAAAACACAGAAATTATATCGGAATTAATTACAACTGGCACAATGCCGACTTAAGTACAAGAAGACTGACTCTTCTTACTGTCTATGTTTTGAACCATTCCTGTGACACTAGTTATAGATTCCGATGCTTCACTTCAGATTTACTGTATCCCTCTGACATTCTTATTGACGATGAAACACAGAAATTGCGTCGGAATTAAATATAAAAGGCACAATGCCGAATTAAGTACAAGAAGACTGACTCTTCTTACTGTCTATGTTTTGAACCATTCCTGCGGCACTAGTTATAGATTCCGATGCTTCACTCTAGGTTTACTGTTTCCCTTGGACCTTCTTATTGACGATGAAACACAGATATTGCATCGGAATTAAATAAAAATGGCACAATGCCGACTTAAGTACAATAAGACTGACTCTTCTTACTGTCTATGTTTTGAACCATTCCTGTGACACTAGTTACAGATTCCGATGCTTCACTCCAGGTTTACTGTATCCCTTGGACCTTCTTATTGACGATGAAACACAGAAATTGCATCGGAATTAAATACAAAAAGCACAATGCCGACCTAAGTACAAGAAGTCTGGCTCTACTTACTGACTATGCTTTGTACCATTCCTGTGACACTAGTTATAGATTCCGATGCTTCCCTTCAGATTTACTGTATCCCTCTGACCTAGTTATTGACGATGAAACACAGAAATTGCGTCGGAATCAAATACAAAAGGCACAATGCCGAATTAAGTACAAGAAGACTCACTCTTCTTACTGTCTATGATTTTAACCATTCCTGCGACACTAGTTACAGATTCCGATGCTTCACACCAGGTTTACTGTATCCCTTGGACCTTCTTATTGACGATGAAACACAGAAATTACATCGGAATTAAATACAAAAGGCACATTGCCGACATAAGTACAAGAAGACTGGCTCTTCTTACTGACTATGATTTAAACCATTCCTGTGACACTAGTGATAGATTCCGGTGCTTCAATTCAGGTTCACTGTATCCGTTCGACCTTCTTATTGACTATGAAACACAGAAATTGCATCGTAAATAAATAGAAAAGGCACAATGCCGACTTAAGTACAAGAATACTGACTCTGCTTACTGTCTATGTTTTGAACCATTTCTGTGATACTAGTTATAGATTTCGATGCTTCACTTCAGGTTTATTGTATCCCTTGGACCTTCCTATTGACGTTGAAATACAGAAATTGCATCGGAATTAAATACAAAAGGCACAATGCCGACTTAAGTACAAGAAGAATGACTCTTCTTACAGACTATGCTTTGAACCTTTAATGTGACACTAATTATACATTCCGATGCTTCACTTCAGGTGCAATGTATCCCTTGGACCTTCTTATTGACGATGGAACACAGAAATTGCATCGGAATTAATTACAAAAGGCACAATGGCGACTTAAGTACATGAAGACTGACTCATCTTACTGTCTATGTTTTGAACCATTCCTGTGACACTAGTTATAGATTCTGATGCTTCACTTCAGGTTTAATGTATCCCTTGGACCTTCATATTGTCGATGAAACACAGAAATTGCATCGGAATTAAATACAAAAGGCACAATGCCGACTTAAGTACAAGAAGAATGACTCTTCTTAGTGACTATGGTTTGAACCATTCCTGTGACACTAGTTATAGATTCCGATGCTTCACTTCAGGTTTACTGTATCCCTTGGACCTTTCTATTGACGATGAGACACAGAAATCGCATCGGAATTAAATATAAAAAGCACAATGCCGTTTTAAGTACAAGAAGACTTACTCTTCCTACTCTCTATGTTTTGAACCATTCCTGTGACACTAGTTACAGATTCCGATGCTTCACTCCAGGTTTTCTGTATCCCTTGGACCTTCTTATTGTCGATGAAACGCAGAAATTGCATCGGAATTAAATACAAAATCACAATGCGACTTAAGTACAAGAAGACTGACTCTTCTTCTGTCTATGTATTCAACCACTCCTGTGACACTAGTTATAGATTTCGATGCTTCACTTCAGGTATACTGTATCCCTTGGACCTTCTTATTGACGATGAAACACAGAAATTGCATCGGAATTAAATACTAAAGGCACAAGGCCGACTTAAGTACAAGTAGACTGACTCCTCTTACTATGTTTTGAACCATTCCCGTGACACTAGTTATAGATTCGGATGCGTCACTTCAGGTATACCTTATCCCTTGGACCTTCTTATTGGCGATGAAACACAGAAATTGCATCGGAATTAAATACAAAAGGCACAATGCCGACTTAAGTACAAGAAGACTGACTCATCTTACTGGCTATGTTTTGGACCACTCCCGTGAAACTAGTTGTAGATTCCGATGCTTCACTCCAGGTTTACTGTATCCCTTGGAACATCATATTGACGATGAAACACAGAAATTACATCGGAATTAAATACAAAAGGCACAATGCCGACTTAAGTACAAGAAGACTGACTCTTCTTACTGTCTATGTTTTGAACCATTCCTGTGACACTAGTTATAGATTCTGATGCATCACTTCAGATTTACTGTATCCGTCTGACATTCGTATTGACGATGAAACACAGATATTGCATCGGAATTAAATACAAATGGCACAATGCCGACATAAGTACAAGAAGACTGACTCTTCTTACTGACTATGTTTTGAACCATTCCAGTGACACTAGTTATAGATTCCGATGCATCACTTCAGATTTGCTGTATCCCTCTGACATTCTTATTGACGATGAAACACAGAAATTGCGTCGGAATTAAATACAAAAGGCACAATGCCGGCTTAAGTACAAGAAGAATGACTCTTCTTACTGACTATGGTTTGAACCATTCCTGTGACACTAGTTATAGATTCCGATGCTTCACTTCAGGTTTACTGTATCCCTTGGACCTTCCTATTGACGATGAGACACAGAAATCGCATCGGAATTATATAGAAAAAGCACATGGCCGTTTTAAGTACAAGAAGATTGACTCTTCCTACTCTCTATGTTTTGAACCATTCCTGTGACACTAGTTACAGATTCCGATGCTTCACTGCAGGTTTTCTGTATCCCTTGGACCTTCATATTGACGATGAAACACAGAAATTGCATCGGAATTAAATACAAAAGGCACAATGCCGACTTAAGTACTAGAAGACTCTCTCTTCTTACTGACTATGCTTTGAACCATTCCTGTGACACTAGTTATACATTCCGATGCTTCACTTCAGGTGCAGAGTATCCCTTGGACCTTCTTATTGACGATGGAACACAGAAATTGCATCGGAATTAAGTGGAAAAGGCACAATGCCGACTTAAATCAGGAAGACTGTCTCCTCTTACTGTCTATGTTTTGAACCATTCCTGTGACACTAGTTATAGATTCCGATGCTTCACTTCAGGTCTACTGTTTCCCTCAGCCCTTCTTATTGACGATGAAACACAGAAATTGCATCGGAATTAAATACAAAAGGCACAATGCCGAATTAAGTACAAGAAGACTGACTCTTCTTCTGTCTATGTATTGAACCACTCCTGTGACACTAGTTATAGATTTCGATGCTTCACTTCAGGTTTACTGTATCCCTTGGACCTTCTTATTGACGATGAAACACAGAAATTGCATCGGAATTAAATACAAAAGGCACAAGGCCGACTTAAGTACATGAAGACTAACTCCTCTTACTATGTTTTCAACCAGTCCCGTGACACTAGTTATAGATTCTGATGCTTCACTTCAGGTATACTGTATCCCTTGGACCTTCTTATTGGCGATGAAACACAGAAATTGCATCGGAATTAAATACAAAAGGCACAATGCCGACTTAAGTACAAGAAGACTGACTCTGCTTTCTGTCTATGTTTTGAACCATTTCTGTGGTACTAGTTATGGATTCCAATGCTTCACTCCAGGTTTACTGTATCCCTTGGACCTTCATATTGACGATGAAACACAGAAATTACATCGGAATTAAATACAAAAGGCACAATGCCGACTTAACTACAAGAAGACTGACTCTTCTTACTGTCTATGTTTTGACCATTCCTGTGACACTAGTTATAGATTCCGATGCTTCACTTCAGATTTATTGAATCCCTCTGACGTTCTTATTGACGATGAAACACAGAAATTGCGTTGGAATTTAATACAAAAGGCACAATGCCGTATTAAGTACAAGAAGACTGACTCTTCTTACTTTCTATGTTTTGAACCATTCCTGTGGTACTACTTATAGATTCCGATGCTTCACTCTAGGTTTACTGTATTCCTTGGACCTTCTTATTGACGATGAAACACAGAAATTGCATCGGAATTAAATAGAAAAAGCACAATGCCGACTTAAGTACAATAAGACTGACTCTTCTTACTGTCTATGTTTTGAACCATTCCTGTAACACTAGTTACAGATTCCGACGCTTCACTCCAGGTTTACTGTATCCCTTGGTCCTTCTTATTGACGATGAAACACAGAAATTGCATCGGAATGAAATACAAAAGGCACAATGCCAACTTAAGTACAAGAAGACTGGCTCTTCTTACTGACTATGCTTTGAACCATTCCTGTGACACTAGTTATAGGTACCGATGCTTCACTTCAGGTTCACTGTTTCCCTTGTACCTTCTTATTGACGATGAAACACAGAAATTGCATCGGTATTAAACAGAAAAGGCACAATACCGACTTAAGTAAAGAAGACTGACTCTTCTTACTGACTATGTTTTGAACCACTCCTGTGACACTAGTTACAGATTCCGATGCTTCACTTCAGATTTACTCTATCCCTCTGACGTTCTTATTGACGATGAAACACAGAAATTGCGTCGGAATTAAATACAAAAGGCACAATGCCGAATAAAGTACACGAAGACTGAGTCTTCTTACTGTCTATGTTTTGAACCATTCCTGTGAACTAGTTACAGATTCCGATGCTACACTCCAGGTTTACTGTATCCCTTGGACCTTCTTATTGACGATGAAACACAGAAATTGCATCGGAATTAAGTACAAAAGGCACAATGCCGACTTAAGTACAAGAAGACTGACTCTGCTTTCTGTCTATGTTTTGAACCATTTCTGTGACACTAGTTATAGATTCCGATGCTTCACTTTAGGTTCACTGTATCCCTTGGACCTTCTTATTGACGATGAAACACAGAAATTGCATCGGAATTAAGTACAAAAGGCACAATGCCGACTTAAGTACAAGAAGACTGACTCTGCTTTCTGTCTATGTTTTGAACCATTTCTGTGGTACTAGTTATAGATTTCGATGCTTCCCTTCAGGTTTATTGTATCCCTTGGACCTTCTTATTGACGATGAAACACAGAAATTGCATCGGAATGAAAAACAAAAGGCACAATGCCGACTTAAGTACAAGAAGACTGACTCTTCCAACTCTCCATGCTTTGAACCATCCCTGTGACACTGGTTGTAGATTCCGATGCTTCACTTCAGGTTTACTGTATCCCTTGGACCTTCATATTGACGATGAAAAACACAAATTGCATCGGAATTATTACAAAAGGCACAATGGCGACTTAAGTACATGATGACTGACTCATCTTACTGTCTATGTTTTGAACCATTCCTGTGACACTAGTTATAGATTCCGATGCTTCACTTTAGGTTCACTGTATGCCTTGGACCTTCTTATTGACGATGAAACACAGAAATAGCGTCGGAATTAAGTACAAAAGGCACAATGCAAACTTAAGTACAAGAAGACTGTCTCTTCCAACACTCTATGTTTTGAACCATCCTTGTGACACTGGTTGTAGATTCCGATGCTTCACTTCAGGTTTACTGTATCCCTTGGACCTTCATATTGACGATGAAAAACACAAATTGCATCGGAATTAATTACAAAAGGCACAATGGCGACTTAAGTACATGATGACTGACTCATCTTACTGTCTATGTTTTGAACCGTTCCTGTGACACTAGTTATAGATTCCGATGCTTCACTTTAGGTCCACTGTATCCCTTGGACCTTCATATTGACGATGAAACACAGAAATTGCATCGGAATTAAATACAAAAGGCACAATGCCGACTTAAGTACTAGAAGACTGGCTCTTCTTACTGACTATGCTTTGAACCATTAATGTGACACTAGTTAAACATTCCGATGCTTCACTTCAGGTGCAATGTATCCCTTGGACCTTCTTATTGACGATGGAGCACAGAAATTGCATCGGAATTAAGTGGAAAAGGCACAATGCCGACTTAAGTACAGGAAGACTGTCTCCTCTTACAGTCTATGATTTGAACCATTCCTGTGACACTAGTTATAGATTCCGATGCTTCACTTCAGGTTTACTGTATCCCTCTGCCCTTCTTATTGACGATTTAACACAGAAATTGCATCGGAATTAAATAGAAAAGGCACAATGCCGACATAAGTACAAGAAGACTAACTCTTCACACTGTCTATGTTTTGAACCATTCCTGTGACACTAGTTGTAGATTCCGATGCTTCACTTCAGGTTTACTGTATCCTTCTGCCCTTCTTATTGAAGATGAAACACAGAAATTGCATTGGAATTAAATACAAAAGGCACAATGCCGACTTAAGTAGAAGAAGACTGACTCTTCTTCTGTCTATGTTTTGAACCATTCCTGTGACACTTGTTATAGATTTCGATGCTTCACTCCACGTTTACTGTATCCCTTGGACCTTCATATTGACGATGAAACACAGAAATTGCATAGGAATTAAATAGAAAAGAAACAATGCCGACATAAGTACAAGAAGACTAACTCTTCACACTGTCTATGTTTTGAACCATTCCTGTGACACTAGTTGTAGATTCCGATGCTTCACTTCCGGTTTACTGTATCCCTCTGCCCTTCTTATTGAAGATGAAACACAGAAATTGCATTGGAATTAAATACAAAAGGCACAATGCCGACTTAAGTACAAGAAGACTGACTCTTCTTACTGACTATGTTTTGAACCATTCCTGTGACACTAGTTGTAAATTCCGATGCTTCACTTCAGGTTTACTGTACCCTCTGACCTTCTTATTGACGATAAAAAACAGACATTACATCGGAATTAAATACAAAAGGCACAAAGCCGACTTAAGTACAAGAAGACTGACTCTTCTTACTGTCTATGCTATGAAACATTCCTGTGACACTAGTTATAGATTTCGATGCTTCGCTTCAGATTTACTGTATCCCTCTGACCTAGTTATTGTCGATGAAACACAGAAATTGCGTCGGAATCAAATACAAAAGGCACAATGCCGAATTAAGTACAAGAAGATTGACTCTTCTTACTGTCTATGTTTCTACCATCCCTGTGACACTAGTTACAGATTCCGATGCTTCACTCAATGTTCACTGTATCCCTTGGACCTTCTTATTGACGATGAAACACAGAAATTGCATCGGAATTAAATAAAAAAGGCACAATGCCGACTTAAGTACAAGAAGACTCACTCTTCTTACTGTCTATGTTTTTAACCATTCCTGTGACACTAGTTACAGATTCCGATGCTTCACACCAGGTTTACTGTATCCCTTGGACCTTCTTATTGACGATGAAACACAGAAAGTGCATTGGAATTAAATACAAAAGGCACATTGCCGACTTAAGTACAAGAAGACTGGCTCTTCTTACTGACTATGATTTGAACCATTCCTGTGACACTAGTGATAGATTCCGGTGCGTCACTTCAGGTTCACTGTATCCGTTGGACCTTCTTATTGACTAGGAAACACAGAAATTGCATCGGAATTAAATAGAAAAGGCACAATGCCGACTTAAGTACAAGAAACTGACTCTTCGTACTCTCTATGTTTTGAACCATTCCTGTGACACTAGTTTTTTATTCCGATGCTTCACTTGAGGTTTACTGTATCCCTCGGACCTTCTTATTGGCGATGAAACACAGAAATTGCATCGGAATTAAATACAAAAGGCACAATGCCGACTTAAGTACAAGAGGACTGACTCTTCCAACTCTCAATGTTTTGAACCATTCCTGTGACACTAGTTATAGATTCCGATGCTTCACTTCAGGTTTACTGTATATCCCTCTGACTTTCATATTGACGATGAAACACAGAAATTGCATCGGAATTAAATAGAAAAGGCACAATGCCGACTTAAGTACAAGAAGACTGACTCTTCCTACTGTCTATGCTTTGAACCATTCCTGTGACACTAGTTATAGATTCCGATGCTTCACTTCAGGTTGACTGTATCCCTTGGACCTTCGTATTGACGATGAAACACAGAAAATGCATCGGAATTAAAAACAAAAGGCACAATGCCGACATAAGTACAAGAAGACTCACTCATCTTACTGTCTATGTTTTGAACCATTCCTACGACACTAGTTATAGATTCCGGTGCTTCACTCCAGGTTTACTGTATCCCTTGGACCTTCATATTGACGAATGAACACAGAAATTGCATCGGAGTTAAATAGAAAAGGCACAATGCCGACTTAAGTACAAGAAGACTGACTCTTCTTACTGACTATGTTTTGAACCATTCCTGTGACACTAGTTATAGATTCCGATGCTTCACTTCAGGTTTACTGTATCCCTCTGACCTTCTTATGAGACGATAAAACACAGAAATTATATCGGAATTAATACAACTGGCACAATGCCGACTTAAGTACAAGAAGACTGACTCTTCTTACTGTCTATGTTTTGAACCATTCCTGTGACACTAGTTATAGATTCCGATGCTTCACTTCAGATTTACTGTATCCCTCTGACATTCTTATTGACGATGAAACACAGAAATTGCGTCGGAATTAAATATAAAAGGCACAATGCCGAATTAAGTACAAGAAGACTGACTCTTCTTACTGTCTATGTTTTGAACCATTCCTGCGGCACTAGTTATAGATTCCGATGCTTCACTCTAGGTTTACTGTTTCCCTTGGACCTTCTTATTGACGATGAAACACAGATATTGCATCGGAATTAAATAAAAATGGCACAATGCCGACTTAAGTACAATAAGACTGACTCTTCTTACTGTCTATGTTTTGAACCATTCCTGTGACACTAGTTACAGATTCCGATGCTTCACTCCAGGTTTACTGTATCCCTTGGACCTTCTTATTGACGATGAAACACAGAAATTGCATCGGAATTAAATACAAAAAGCACAATGCCGACCTAAGTACAAGAAGTCTGGCTCTACTTACTGACTATGCTTTGTACCATTCCTGTGACACTAGTTATAGATTCCGATGCCTCCCTTCAGATTTACTGTATCCCTCTGACCTAGTTATTGACGATGAAACACAGAAATTGCGTCGGAATCAAATACAAAAGGCACAATGCCGAATTAAGTACAAGAAGACTCACTCTTCTTACTGTCTATGCTTTTAACCATTCCTGCGACACTAGTTACAGATTCCGATGCTTCACACCAGGTTTACTGTATCCCTTGGACCTTCTTATTGACGATGAAACACAGAAATTACATCGGAATTAAATACAAAAGGCACATTGCCGACATAAGTACAAGAAGACTGGCTCTTCTTACTGACTATGATTTAAACCATTCCTGTGACACTAGTGATAGATTCCGGTGCTTCAATTCAGGTTCACTGTATCCGTTCGACCTTCTTATTGACTATGAAACACAGAAATTGCATCGTAAATAAATAGAAAAGGCACAATGCCGACTTAAGTACAAGAATACTGACTCTGCTTACTGTCTATGTTTTGAACCATTTCTGTGATACTAGTTATAGATTTCGATGCTTCACTTCAGGTTTATTGTATCCCTTGGACCTTCCTATTGACGTTGAAATACAGAAATTGCATCGGAATTAAATACAAAAGGCACAATGCCGACTTAAGTACAAGAAGAATGACTCTTCTTACAGACTATGCTTTGAACCTTTAATGTGACACTAATTATACATTCCGATGCTTCACTTCAGGTGCAATGTATCCCTTGGACCTTCTTATTGACGATGGAACACAGAAATTGCATCGGAATTAATTACAAAAGGCACAATGGCGACTTAAGTACATGAAGACTGACTCATCTTAGTGTCTATGTTTTTGAACCATTCCTGTGACACTAGTTATAGATTCTGATGCTTCACTTCAGGTTTAATGTATCCCTTGGACCTTCATATTGTCGATGAAACACAGAAATTGCATCGGAATTAAATACAAAAGGCACAATGCCGACTTAAGTACAAGAAGAATGACTCTTCTTAGTGACTATGGTTTGAACCATTCCTGTGACACTAGTTATAGATTCCGATGCTTCACTTCAGGTTTACTGTATCCCTTGGACCTTTCTATTGACGATGAGACACAGAAATCGCATCGGAATTAAATATAAAAAGCACAATGCCGTTTTAAGTACAAGAAGACTTACTCTTCCTACTCTCTATGTTTTGAACCATTCCTGTGACACTAGTTACAGATTCCGATGCTTCACTCCAGGTTTTCTGTATCCCTTGGACCTTCTTATTGTCGATGAAACGCAGAAATTGCATCGGAATTAAATACAAAATCACAATGCGACTTAAGTACAAGAAGACTGACTCTTCTTCTGTCTATGTATTCAACCACTCCTGTGACACTAGTTATAGATTTCGATGCTTCACTTCAGGTATACTGTATCCCTTGGACCTTCTTATTGACGATGAAACACAGTAATTGCATCGGATTAAATACTAAAGGCACAAGGCCGACTTAAGTACAAGTAGACTGACTCCTCTTACTATGTTTTGAACCATTCCCGTGACACTAGTTATAGATTCGGATGCGTCACTTAAGGTATACCTTATCCCTTGGACCTTCTTATTGGCGATGAAACACAGAAATTGCATCGGAATTAAATACAAAAGGCACAATGCCGACTTAAGTACAAGAAGACTGACTCATCTTACTGGCTATGTTTTGGACCACTCCCGTGAAACTAGTTGTAGATTCGATGCTTCACTCCAGGTTTACTGTATCCCTTGGAACATCATATTGACGATGAAACACAGAAATTACATCGGAATTAAATACAAAAGGCACAATGCCGACTTAAGTACAAGAAGACTGACTCTTCTTACTGTCTATGTTTTGAACCATTCCTGTGACACTAGTTATAGATTCCGATGCATCACTTCAGATTTACTGTATCCGTCTGACATTCGTATTGACGATGAAACACAGATATTGCATCGGAATTAAATACAAATGGCACAATGCCGACATAAGTACAAGAAGACTGACTCTTCTTACTGACTATGTTTTGAACCATTCCAGTGACACTAGTTATAGATTCCGATGCATCACTTCAGATTTACTGTATCCCTCTGACATTCTTATTGACGATGAAACACAGAAATTGCGTCGGAATTAAATACAAAAGGCACAATGCCGGCTTAAGTACAAGAAGAATGACTCTTCTTACTGACTATGGTTTGAACCATTCCTGTGACACTAGTTATAGATTCCGATGCTTCACTTCAGGTTTACTGTATCCCTTGGACCTTCCTATTGACGATGAGACACAGAAATCGCATCGGAATTATATAGAAAAAGCACATGGCCGTTTTAAGTACAAGAAGATTGACTCTTCCTACTCTCTATGTTTTGAACCATTCCTGTGACACTAGTTACAGATTCCGATGCTTCACTGCAGGTTTTCTGTATCCCTTGGACCTTCATATTGACGATGAAACACAGAAATTGCATCGGAATTAAATACAAAAGGCACAATGCCGACTTAAGTACTAGAAGACTCTCTCTTCTTACTGACTATGCTTTGAACCATTCCTGTGACACTAGTTATACATTCCGATGCTTCACTTCAGGTGCAGAGTATCCGTTGGACCTTCTTATTGACGATGGAACACAGAAATTGCATCGGAATTAAGTGGAAAAGGCACAATGCCGACTTAAATCAGGAAGACTGTCTCCTCTTACTGTCTATGTTTTGAACCATTCCTGTGACACTACTTATAGATTCCGATGCTTCACTTCAGGTTTACTGTATCCCTCTGCCCTTCTTATTGACGATGAAACACAGAAATTGCATCGGAATTAAATACAAAAGCACAATGCCGACTTAAGTACAAGAAGACTGACTCTGCTTACTGTCTATGGTTTGAACCATTTCTGTGATACAAGTTATAGTTTTCGATGCTTCACTTCAGGTTTACTGTATTCCTTGGACCTTCTTATTGTCGATGAAACGCAGAAATTGCATCGGAATTAAATACAAAATCACAATGCCGACTTAAGTGCAAGAAGACTGACTCCTCTTACTGACTATGTTTTGAATCATTCCTGTGACACTAGTAATAGATTCTGATGCTTCACTTCAAGTGTACTGTATCCCTTGGACCTTCTTATTGGCGATGAATCACAGAAATTGCATCGGAATTAAATACAAAAGGCACAATGCCGACTTAAGTACAAGAAGACTGACTCATCTTACTGTCTATGTTTTGAACCATTCCTGTGACACAAGTTAGAGATTCCGATGCTTCACTTCAGGTCTACTGTTTCCCTCAGCCCTTCTTATTGACGATGAAACACAGAAATTGCATCGGAATTAAATACAAAAGGCACAATGCCGAATTAAGTACAAGAAGACTGACTCTTCTTCTGTCTATGTATTGAACCACTCCTGTGACACTAGTTATAGATTTCGATGCTTCACTTCAGGTTTACTGTATCCCTTGGACCTTCTTATTGACGATGAAACACAGAAATTGCATCGGAATTAAATACAAAAGGCACAAGGCCGACTTAAGTACAAGAAGACTAACTCCTCTTACTATGTTTTCAACCAGTCCCGTGACACTAGTTATAGATTCTGATGCTTCACTTCAGGTATACTGTATCCCTTGGACCTTCTTATTGGCGACGAAACACAGAAATTGCATCGGAATTAAATACAAAAGGCACAATGCCGACTTAAGTACAAGAAGACTGACTCTGCTTTCTGTCTATGTTTTGAACCATTTCTGTGGTACTAGTTATGGATTCCAATGCTTCACTCCAGGTTTACTGTATCCCTTGGACCTTCATATTGACGATGAAACACAGAAATTACATCGGAATTAAATACAAAAGGCACAATGCCGACTTAACTACAAGAAGACTGACTCTTCTTACTGTCTATGTTTTGACCATTCCTGTGACACTAGTTATAGATTCCGATGCTTCACTTCAGATTTATTGAATCCCTCTGACGTTCTTATTGACGATGAAACACAGAAATTGCGTTGGAATTTAATACAAAAGGCACAATGCCGAATAAAGTACACGAAGACTGAGTCTTCTTACTGTCTATGTTTTGAACCATTCCTGTGAACTAGTTACAGATTCCGATGCTACACTCCAGGTTTACTGTATCCCTTGGACCTTCTTATTGACGATGAAACACAGAAATTGCATCGGAATTAAGTACAAAAGGCACAATGCCGACTTAAGTACAAGAAGACTGACTCTGCTTTCTGTCTATGTTTTGAACCATTTCTGTGGTACTAGTTATAGATTTCGATGCTTCCCTTCAGGTTTATTGTATCCCTTGGACCTTCTTATTGACGATGAAACACAGAAATTGCATCGGAATGAAAAACAAAAGGCACAATGCCGACTTAAGTACAAGAAGACTGACTCTTCCAAGTCTCCATGCTTTGAACCATCCCTGTGACACTGGTTGTAGATTCCGATGCTTCACTTCAGGTTTACTGTATCCCTTGGACCTTCATATTGACGATGAAAAACACAAATTGCATCGGAATTATTACAAAAGGCACAATGGCGACTTAAGTACATGATGACTGACTCATCTTACTGTCTATGTTTTGAACCATTCCTGTGACACTAGTTATAGATTCCGATGCTTCACTTTAGGTTCACTGTATGCCTTGGACCTTCTTATTGACGATGAAACACAGAAATAGCGTCGGAATTAAGTACAAAAGGCACAATGCAAACTTAAGTACAAGAAGACTGTCTCTTCCAACACTCTATGTTTTGAACCATCCCTGTGACACTGGTTGTAGATTCCGATGCTTCACTTCAGGTTTACTGTATTCCTTGGACCTTCATATTGACGATGAAAAACACAAATTGCATCGGAATTAATTACAAAAGGCACAATGGCGACTTAAGTACATGATGACTGACTCATCTTACTGTCTATGTTTTGAACCGTTCCTGTGACACTAGTTATAGATTCCGATGCTTCACTTTAGGTCCACTGTATCCCTTGGACCTTCATATTGACGATGAAACACAGAAATTGCATCGGAATTAAATACAAAAGGCACAATGCCGACTTAAGTACTAGAAGACTGGCTCTTCTTACTGACTATGCTTTGAACCATTAATGTGACACTAGTTAAACATTCCGATGCTTCACTTCAGGTGCAATGTATCCCTTGGACCTTCTTATTGACGATGGAGCACAGAAATTGCATCGGAATTAAGTGGAAAAGGCACAATGCCGACTTAAGTACAGGAAGACTGTCTCCTCTTACAGTCTATGATTTGAACCATTCCTGTGACACTAGTTATAGATTCCGATGCTTCACTTCAGGTTTACTGTATCCCTCTGCCCTTCTTATTGACGATGAAACACAGAAATTGCATGGGAATTGAATACAAAAGGCACAATGCCGACTTAAGTACAAGAAACTGACTCTGCTTACTGTCAATGGTTTGAACCATTTCTGTAATACTAGTTATAGTTTTCGATGCTTCACTTCAGGTTTACTGTAATCCTTGGACCTTCTTATTGTCGATGAAACGCAGAAATTGCATCGGAATTAAATACAAAATCACAATGTCGACTTAAGTACAAGAAGACTGACTCCTCTTACTGACTATGTTTTGAATCATTCCTGTGACACTAGTAATAGATTCTGATGCTTCACTTCAGGTGTACTGTATCCCTTGGACCTTCTTATTGGCGATGAATCAAAGAAATTGCATCGGAATTAAATACAAAAGGCACAATGCCGACTTAAGTACAAGAAGACTGACTCATCTTACTGTCTATGTTTTGAACCATTCCTGTGACACAAGTTATAGATTCCGATGCTTCACTTCAGGTCTACTGTTTCCCTCAGCCCTTCTTATTGACGATGAAACACAGAAATTGCATCGGAATTAAATACAAAAGGCACAATGCCGAATTAAGTACAAGAAGACTGACTCTTCTTCTGTCTATGTATTGAACCACTCCTGTGACACTAGTTATAGATTTCGATGCTTCACTTCAGGTTTACTGTATCCCTTGGACCTTCTTATTGACGATGAAATACAGAAATTGCATCGGAATTAAATACAAAAGGCACAAGGCCGACTTAAGTACAAGAAGACTGACCCCTCTTACTATGTTTTCAACCATTCCCGTGACACTAGTTATTGATTCTGATGCTTCACTTCAGGTATACTGTATCCCTTGGACCTTGTTATATGCGTTGAAACACAGAAATTGCATCGGAATTAAATACAAAAGGCACAATGGCGACTTAAGTACAGGAAGACTGACTCTGCTTTCTGTCTATGTTTTGAACCATTTCTGAGGTACTAGTTATAGATTCCGATGCTTCACTCCAGGTTTACTGTATCCCTTGGACCTTCATATTGACGATGAAACACGGAAATTACATCGGAATTAAATACAAAAGGCACAATGCCGACATAAGTACAAGACGACTCACTCTTCTTACTGTCTATGTCTTGAACCATTCCTGTGACACTAGTTATAGATTCCGATGCTTCACTTCAGATTTTCGGTATCCCTCTGACGTTCTTATTGACGATCAAACACAGAAATTGCGTCGGAATTAAATACAAAAGGTACAATGCCAACATAAGTACAAGAACACTGACTCTTCTTACTGACTATGGTTTGAACCATTCCTGTGACACTAGTTTTAGATTCCGATGCTTCACTTCAGGTTTACTGCATCCCTTGGACCTTCCTATTGACGATGAGACACAGAAATCGCATCGGAATTAAATAAAAAAAGCACAATGCCGTTTTAAGTACAAGAAGACTGACTCTTCCTACTCTCTATGTTTGAACCATTCATGTGACACTAGTTACAGATTCCGATGCTTCACTCCAGATTTTCTGTATCCCTTGGACCTTCTTATTGACGATGAAACACAGAAATTGCATCGGAATTAAATACAAAAGGCACAATGCCGTCTTAAGTACTAGAAGACTGTCTCTTCTTACTGACTATGCTTTGAACCATTCCTGTGACACTAGTTATAGATTCCGATGCTTTATTTGAGGTTCAATGTATCCCTTGGAACTTCTTATTGCCGATGAAACACAGAAATTGCTTCGGAATTAAATAAAAACGGCACAATGCCGACTTAAGTACAACAAGACTGACTCCTCCTACTGTCTATGTTTTGACCCATTCCAGTGACACTAGTTACAGATTCCGATGCTTCACTTCAGGTATACTGTATCCCTTGGCCCTTGTTATTGGCGTTGAAACACAGAAATTGCATCGGAATTAAATACAAAAGGCACAATGGCGACTTAAGTACAGGAAGACTGACTCTGCTTTCTGTCTATGTTTTGAACCATTTCTGAGGTACTAGTTATAGATTCCGATGCTTCACTCCAGGTTTACTGTATCCCTTGGACCTTCATATTGAAGATGAAACACGGAAATTACATCGGAATTAAATACAAAAGGCACAATGCCGACTTAAGTACAAGACGACTCACTCTTCTTACTGTCTATGTTTTGAACCATTCCTGTGACACTAGTTACAGATTCCGATGCTTCACTCCAGGTTTACTGTATCCCTTGGACCTTCTTATTGATGATGAAACACAGAAATTGCATCGGAATTAAATACAAAAGACACAACGCCGACTTAAGTACAAGAAGACTGACTCTTCCAACTCTCTTTGTTTTGAACCATTCCTGTGACTCTAGTTATAGATTCCGATGCGTCACTTCAGGTTTACTGTATCCCTCTGACTTTCTTATTGACGATGAAACACAGAAATTGCATCAGTATTAAACAGAAAAGGCACAATAACGACTTAAGTACAACAAGGCTGACTCTTCCTACTGTCTATGTTTTGAACCATTCCTGTGACACTAGTTATAGATTCCGATGCTTCACTTCAGGTTTACTGTATCCCTTGGACCTTCTTATTGACGATGAAACACAGAAATTGCATCGGAATTAAATACAAAAGGCACAATGCTGATTTGAGAACAAGAAGACTGACTCATCTTACTGTCTATGATTTGAACCATTCGTGTGACACTAGTGTTTTATTGCGATGCTTCACTTGGAGTTTACTGTATCTCTCGGACCTTCTTATGGACAATGAAACACAGAAATTGCATCGGAATGAGATACAAAAGGCACAATGCCGACTTAAGTACAAGTAGACTGACTCTTCCAAATATCTATGTTTAGAAAAATTCCTGTGACACTAGTTATAGATTCCGATGCTTCACTTCAGGTTTACTGTATCCCTCCGCCCTTCTTATTGACGATGAAACACAGAAATTGCATCGGAATGAAATACATAAAGCACAATGCCGACTTAAGTACAAGAAGACTGACTCATCTTACTGTCTATGTTTTCAACCATTCCTGTGACACTCCTTATAGATTCCGATGCTTCCCTGCAGGTTTAATGTATCCCTTGGCCCTTATTTTTGACGATGAAACACAGAAATTGCGTCGGAATTAAATAGAAAAGGTACAATGCCGACATAAGTACAAAAAGACTGAGGCTTCTTACTGACTATGTTTTGAACCATTCCTGTGACAGTAGTTATAGATTCCGATGCTTCACTTCAGGTTTACTGTATCCCTTGGACCTTCTTATTGACGTTGAAACACACAAATTGCATCGGAATTAAATACAAAGTCACAATGGCGACATAAGTACATGAAGACTGACTCATCTTACTGTCTATGATTTGAACCATTCCTGTGACACTAGTTATAGATGCTGATGCTTCACTTCAGGTTTACTGTATCCCTTGGACCTTCTTATTGGCGTTGAAACACAGAAATTGCATCGAAATTAAATACAAATGGCACAATGCCGACTTAAGTACAAGAAGACTGACTCATCTTACTGTCTATGTTTTGAACCATTCCTTTGACACTAGTTAGGGATTCCGATGCTTCACTCCAGGTTTACTGTATCCCTTTGACCTTCATGTTGACGATGAAACACAGAATTTGCATCGGAATTAAATACAAAGGGCACAATGCCCACTTAAGTACAAAAAGACTGACTCTTCTTACGGACTGTGATTTGAACCATTCCTGTGACACTAGTTTTAGATTCTGATGCTTCACTTCAGGTTTACAGTATCCCTTGGACCTTCTTATTAGCGCTGAAACACAGAAATTGCATAGGAATCAAATACAAAAGGCACAATGCCGACTTAAGTTCAAGAAGACTGGCTCATCTTACTGTCTATGTTTTGAACCATTCCTGTGGCACTAGATATAGATTCCGATGCTTCCCTGCAGGTTTACTGTATCCCTTGGCCCTTCATTTTGACGATGAAACACAGAAATTGCATCGGAATTAAATAGAAAAGGCACAATGCCGACCTAAGTACAAGAAGACTGACTCTTCCTACTGTCTATGTTTGAACCATTCATGTGACACTAGTTATAGATTCCGATGCTTCACTTCAGGTTTACTGTATCCCTTGGACCTTCTTATTGACGATGAAACACACAAATTGCATAGGAATTAAATACAATGTAACAATGGCGACATAAGTACATGAAGACTGACTCATCTTACTGTCTATGTTTTGAACCATACCTGTGACACTAGTTATATATGCTGATGCTTCACCTCAGGTTTACTGTATCCCTTGGACGTTCTTATTGACGTTGAAGCACAGAAATTGCATCGAAATTAAATACAAAAGGCACAATGCCGACTTAAGTACAAGAAGACTGACTCATCTTACTGTCTATGTTTTGAACCATTCCTGTGACACTAGTTATAGATTCCGATGCTTCACTTCACGTTTACTGTATCCCTCTGACCTTCTTATTGACGATTAAACAGAGAAATTACATCGGAATTAAATACAAAAGGCACAATGCCGACTTAAGTACAAGAAGACTGACTCTTCTTACTGTCTATGTTTTGAACCATTCCTGTGACACTAGTTATAGATTCCGATGCTTCACTTCAGATTTACTGTATCCCTCTGACGTCATAATTGACGATGAAACACAGAAATTGCGTCGGAATTAAATACAAAAGGCACAATGCCCACTTAAGTACAAGAAGACTGACTCTTCTTACGGACTGTGTTTTGAACCATTCCTGTGACACTAGTTTTAGATTCTGATGCTTCACTCCAGGTTTACTGCATCCCTTGGACCTTCATATTGACGATGAAACACAGAATTTCCATCGGAATTAAATACAAAAGGCACAATGCCGACTTAAGTACAAGAATACTGTGAATCTTCTTACTGACTATGTTTTGAACCATTCCTGTGACACTATTTATAGATTCCGATGCTTCACTTCACGTTTACTGTATCCCTCTGACCTTCTTATTGACGATTAAACAGAGAAAGTACATCGGAATTAAATACAAAAGCACAATGCCGACTTAAGTACAAGAAGACTGACTCTTCTTACTGTCTATGTTTTTGAACCATTCCTGTGACACTAGTTATAGATTCCGATGCTTCACTTCAGATTTACTGTATCCCTCTGACGTCATAATTGACGATGAAACACAGAAATTGCGTCGGAATTAAATACAAAGGGCACAATGCCCACTTAAGTACAAGAAGACTGACTCTTCTTAGTGTCTATGTTTTGAACCATTCCTGTGACGCTAGTTACAGATTCCGATGCTTCACTCCAGGTTTACTGTTTCCCTTGGACCTTCTAATTGACGATGAAACACAGAAATTGCATCGGAATTAAATACAAAGGGCACAATGCCCACTTAAGTACAAGAAGACTGACTCTTCTTACGGACTGTGTTTTGAACCATTCCTGTGACACTAGTTTTAGATTCTGATGCTTAACTTCAGGTTTACAGTATCCCTTGGACCTTCTTATTAGCGCTGAAACACAGAAATTGCATAGGAATCAAATACAAAAGGCACAATGCCGACTTAAGTTCAAGAAGACTGGCTCATCTTACTGTCTATGTTTTGAACCATTCCTCTGGCACTAGATATAGATTCCGATGCTTCCCTGCAGGTTTACGGTATCCCTTGGCCCTTCTTTTTGACGATGAAACACAGAAATTGCATCGGAATTAAATAGAAAAAGCACAATGCCGACTTAAGTACAAAATGACTGACGCTTCTTACTGACTATGTTTTGAACCGTTCCTGTGACACTAGTTATAGATTCCGAGCTTCACTTCAGGTTTACTATATCCCTTAGACCTTCCTATTGACGATGAGACTCAGAAATCGCATCGGAATGAAATACAAAAGGCACAATGCCGACTTAAGTACAAGAAGACTGGCTCATCTTACCGACTATGCTTTGATCCATTCCTGTGACACTAGTTACAGATTCCGATGCTTCACTCCAGGTTTACTGTATCCCTCGGACCTTCTTATTGACGATGAAACTCAGAAATTGCATCGGAATTAAAAACAAAAGGCACAATGCCGACTTAAGTACAAGAAGACTGGCTCTTCTTACTGACTATGCTTTGAACCATTCCTGTGACACTAGTTATAGATTCCGATTCTTCACTTCTGATTCACTGTATCCCTTGGAGCTTCTTATTGACGATGAAACACAGAAATTGCATCGGAATTAAATAGAAAAGGCACAATGCCGACTTAAGTACAAGAAGACTGATTCTTCCTACTGTCTATGCTTTGAACCATTCCTGTGACACTAGTTATAGATTCCGATGCTTCACTTCAGGTTTACTGTATCCCTCTGCCCTTCTTATTGACGATGAAACACAGAAATTGCATCTGAATTAAATACAAGAAGCACAATGCCGACTTAAGTACAAGAAGACTGACTTTTCCTGCTCTCTATGTTTTGAACCATTCCTGTGACACTAGTTCTTTATTCCGATGCTTCACTTGAGGTTTACTGTATCCCTCGGACCTTCTTATGGACGATGAAACACAGAAATTGCATCGGAATGAAATACAAAAGGCACAATGCCGACTTAAGTACAAGAAGACTGACTCTTCCAACTCTCTATGTTTTGAACCATTCCTGTGACACTAGTTACAGATTCCGATGCTTCATTTCAGGTTTACTTTATCCCTCTGACTTTCTTATTGACGATGGAACACAGAAATTGCATCGGTATTAAACAGAAAAGGCACAATACCGACTTAAGTACAACAAGACTGACTCTTCCTACTGTCTATGTTTTTAACCATTCCTGTGACACTAATTATAGATTCCGATGCTTCACTTCAGGTTTACTGTATCCCTTGGACCTTCTTATTGTCGATGAAACAGAGAAATTGCATCGGAATTAAATAGAAAAGGCACAATACCGACTTAAGTACAACAAGCCTGACTCTTCCTACTGTCTATGTTTTGAACCATTCCTGTGACACTAGTTATTGATTCCGATGCTTCACTTCACGTTTACTGTATCCCTCTGACCTTCTTATTGACGATTAAACACAGAAATTACATCAGAGTTAAATACAAACGGCACAATGCCGACTTATGTACAAGAAGACTGACTCTGCTTTCTGTCTATGTTTTGAACCATTTCTGTGATACTAGTTATAGATTTCGATGCTTCACTTCAGGTTTATTGTATCCCATGGACCTTCTTATTGACAATGAAACGCAGAAATTGCATCGGAATTAAATACAAAGGTCACAATGCCCACATAAGTACAAGAAGGCTGACTCTTCTTACGGACTATGTTTTGAACCATACCTGTGACACTAGTTATAGATTCTGATGCTTCACTTCAGGTTTACACTATCCCTTGGACCTTCGTATTAGCGATGAAACACAGAAATTGCATAGGAATCAAATACAAAAGGCACAATGCCGACTTAAGTACAAGAAGACTGACTCATCTTACTGTCTATGTTATGAACCATTCCTGTGACACTAGTTATAGATTCCGATGCTTCCCTGCAGGTTTACTGTTTCCCTTGGCCCTTCATTTTGACGATGAAACACAGAAATTGCATCGGAATTAAATAGAAAAGGCACAATGCCGACTTAAGTACAAAAAGACTGACGCTTCTTACAGACTATGTTTTGAACAATTCCTGTGACACTACTTATTGTATCCCTTAGACCTTCCTATTGACGATGAGACACAGAAATCGCATCGGAATGAAATAGAAAAAGCACAATGCCGACTTAACTACAAGAAGACTGACTCTTCCTACTCTCTACGTTTTGAACCATACCTGTGACACTAGTTTTTTATTCCGATGCTTCACATGAGGTTTACTGTATCCCTCGGACCTTCTTATGGACGATGAAACACAGATATTGCATCGGAATGAAATACAAAAGGCATAATGCCGACTTAAGTACAAGAAGACTGACTCTTCGAACTCTCTATGCTCTGAACCATTCCTGTGACACTAGTTATAGATTCAGATGCTTCACTTCAGGTTTACTGTATCCCTCTGACTTTCTTATTGACGATGAAACACAGAAATAGCATCGGAATTAAATAGAAAAAGCACAATCCCGACCTAAGTACAAGAAGACTGACTCTTCCTACTGTCTATGTTTGAACCATTCATGTGACACTAGTTATAGATTCCGATGCTTCACTTCAGGTTTACTGTATCCCTTGGACCTTCTTATTGACGATGAAACACACAAATTGCATTGGAATTAAATACAAAGTAACAATGGCGACATAAGGACGTGAAGACTGACTCATCTTACTGTCTATGTTTTGAACCATACCTGTGACACTAGTTATATATGCTGATGCTTCACCTCACGTTTACTGTATCCCTTGGACGTTCTTATTGACGTTGAAGCACAGAAATTGCATCGAAATTAAATACAAAAGGCACAATGCCGACTTAAGTACAAGAAGACTGACTCATCTTACTGTCTATGTTTTGAACCATTCCTGTGACACTAGTTATAGATTCTGATGCTTCACTCCAGGTTTACTGCATCCCTTGGACCTTCATATTGACGATGAAACACAGAATTTGCATCGGAATTAAATACAAAAGGCACAATGCCGACTTAAGTACAAGAAGACTGTGACTCTTCTTACTGACTATGTTTTGAACCATTCCTGTGACACTATTTATAGATTCCGATGCTTCACTTCACGTTTACTGTATCCCTCTAACCTTCCTATTGACGATTAAACAGAGAAATTACATCGGAATTAAATACAAAAGGCACAATGCCGACTTAAGTACAAGAAGACTGACTCTTCTTACTGTCTATGTTTTGAACCATTCCTGTGACACTAGCTATAGATTCCGATGCTTCACTTCAGATTTACTGTATCCCTCTGACGTCATAATTGACGATGAAACACAGAAATTGCGTCGGAATTAAATACAAAAGGCACAAAGCCCACTTAAGTATAAGAAGACTGACTCTTCTTAGTGTCTATGTTTTGAACCATTCCTGTGACGCTAGTTACAGATTCCGATGCTTCACTCCAGGTTTACTGTTTCCCTTGGACCTTCTAATTGACGATGAAACACAGAAATTGCATCGGAATTAAATACAAAGGGCACAATGCCCACTTAAGTACAAAAAGACTGACTCTTCTTACGGACTGTGATTTGAACCATTCCTGTGACACTAGTTTTAGATTCTGATGCTTCACTTCAGGTTTACAGTATCCCTTGGACCTTCTTATTAGCGCTGAAACACAGAAATTGCATAGGAATCAAATACAAAAGGCACAATGCCGACTTAAGTTCAAGAAGACTGGCTCATCTTACTGTCTATGTTTTGAACCATTCCTGTGGCACTAGATATAGATTCCGATGCTTCCCTGCAGGTTTACGGTATCCCTTGGCCCTTCTTTTTGACGATGAAACACAGAAATTGCATCGGAATTAAAAAGAAAAAGCACAATGCCGACTTAAGTACAAGAAGACTGTCTCTTCTTACTGACTATGTTTTGAACCATTCCTGTGACACTAGTTACAGATTCCGATGCTTCACTTCAGATTTACTGTATCCCTCTGACGTTCTTATTGACGATGGAAAACAGAAATTTCGTCGGAATTAAATACAAAAGGCACAATGCCGACTTAAGTACAAGAAGATTGACTCTTCCAACTTTCTATGTTTTGAACCATACCTGTGACACTAGTTATAGATTCAGATGCCTCACTTCAGGTTTACTGTATCCCTCTGCCCTTCTTATTGACGATGAAACACAGAAATTGCATCGGAATTACATACAAAAGGCACAATGCCCACTTAAGTACTAGAAGACTGACTCTTCTTACGGACTATGTTTTGAAAGATTCCTGTGACACTATTTATAGATTCTGATGCTTCACTTCAGGTTTACTGTATCCCTTGGACCTTCTTATTAGCGATGAAACACAGAAATTGCATAGGAATTAAATACAATAGGCACAATGCCGACTTAAGTACAAGAAGACTGACTCATCTTACTGTCTATGTTTTGAACCATTCCTGTGACACTAGTTATAGTTGCTGATGCTTCACTTCAGGTTTACTGTATCCCTTGGACCTTCTTATTAGCGTTGAAACACAGAAATTGCATCGAAATTAAATACAAAATGCACAATGCCGACTTAAGTACAAGAAGAGTGACTCATTTCACTGTCTATGCTTTGAACCATTCCTTTGACACTAGTTATAGATTCCGATGCTTCACTCCAGGTTTACTGTATCCCTTGGACCGTCATATTGACGATGTAACACAGAATTTGCATCTGAATTAAATACAAAAGGCACAATGCCGACTTAAGTACAAGAAGGCTGTGACTCTTCTTACTGACTATGTTTAGAACCATTCCTGTGACACTATTTATAGATTCCGATGCTTCACTTCACGTTTACTGTATGCCTCTGACCTTCTTCTTGACGATTAAACACAGAAATTACATCGGAATTAAACACAAAAGGCACAATGCCGACTTAAGTACAAGAAGACTGACTCTTCTTACTGTCTATGGTTTGAACCGTTCCTGTGACACTAGTTATAGATTCCGATGCTTCACTTCAGATTTACTGTATCCCTCTGACGTTCTTACTGACGATGAAACTCAGAAATTGCATCGGAATTAAATACAAAAGGCACAACGCCGACTTAAGTACAAGAAGACTGGCTCTTCTTACTGACTATGCTTTGAACCATTCCTGTGAAACTAGTTATAGATTACGATGCTTCACTTTTTGTTCACTGTATCCCATGGATCTTCTTATTGGCGATGAAACACAGATATTGCATCGGAATTAAATAGTAAAGGCACAATGCCGACTTAAGTATAAGAAGACTGACTCTTCCAACTCTCTATGTTTTGAACCATTCCTGTGACACTAGTTATAGATTCAGATGCTTCTCTTCAGCTTTACTGTATCCCTCTGACTTTCTTATTGACGATGAAACACAGAAATAGCATCGGAATTAAATAGAAAAAGCACAATACCGACCTAAGAACAAGAAGACTGACTCTTCCTACAGTCTATGTTTTGAACCATTCTTGTGACACTAGTTATAGATTCCGATGCTTCACTTCTGGTTTAGTGTATCCCTCTGACGTTCTTATTGACGATGAAACTCAGAAATTGCGTCGGAATTAAATACAAAATGCACAATGTCGACTTAAGTACAAGAAGACTGGCTCTTCTTACTGACTGTGCTTTGAACCGTTCCTGTGACACTAGTTATAGATCCCGATGCTTCACTTTAGGTTCACTGTATCACTTGGACATTCTTATTGACGATGAAAAACAGAAATTGCATTTCAATTAAATGGAAAAGGCACAATGCTGACTTAAGTACAAGAAGACTGATTATTCCTACTGTCTATGTTTTGAACCATTCCTGTGACACTAGTTATAGATTCCGATGCTTCACTTCAGGTTTACTGTATCCCTCTGCCCATCGTATTGACGATGAAACACAGAAATTGCATCGGAATTAAATACAAAAGGCACAATGCCGACTTAAGTACAAGAAGACTGACTCTTCTTACTGTCTATGCATTGAACCATTCCTGTGACACTAGTTATAGATTCCGATTCTTCACTCCAGGTTTACTGTATCCCTTGGACCTTCTTATTGACGATGAAACAGAGAAATTGCATCGGAATTAAATAGAAAAGGCACAATGCCGACTTAAGTACAAGAAGACTGACTCTTCTTACTATCTATGTTTTGAACCATTCCTGTGACACTAGTTACAGATTCCGATGCTTCACTCCAGGTTTACTGTATCCCTCGGACCTTCTTATTGACGATGAAACTCAGATATTGCATCGGAATTAAATACAAAAGGCACAATGCCGACTTAAGTACAAGAAGACTGGCTCTTCTTACTGACTATGCTTTGAACCATTCCTGTAATACTAGTTGTAGATTCCGATGCTTCACTTCTGGTTCACTGTATCCCTTGGATCTTCTACTTGACGATGAAACACAGAAATTGCATTGGAATTACATAGAAAATGCACAATGCCGACTTAAGTACAAGAAGAGTGATTCCTCCTACTGTCTATGATTTGAACCATTCCTGTGACACTAGTTACAGATTCCGATGCTTCACTTCAGATTTACTGTATCCCTCTGACGTTCTTGTTGACGATGAAACTCAGAAATTTTGTGGGAATTCAATACAAAAGGCACAATGACGACGTAAGTACAAGAAGACTGACTCTTCCAACTCTCTATGTTTTGAACCATTCCTGTGACAGTAGTTATAGATACAGATGATTCACTTCAGGTTTACTGTATCCCTCTGCCCTTCTTATTGACGATGAAACACAGAAATTGCATCGGAATTAAATACAAAAGGCACAATGCCAACTTAAGTACAAGAAGACTGATTCTTCCTACTGTCTTTGATTTGAACCATTCCTGTGACACTAGTTATACATTCCGATGCTTCACTTCAGGTTTACTGTATGCCTCTGCACTTCTTATTGACGATGAAACACAGAAATTGCATCGGAATTAAATACAAAAGGCACAATGCCGACTTAAGTACAAGAAGACTGACTCTACTTTCTGTCTATGTTTTGAACCATTTCTGTGTTGCTAGTTATAGATTTCGATGCTTCACTTCAGGTTTATTGTATCCCTTGGACCTTCGTATTGACGATGAAACACAGAAATTGCATCGGAATTAAATACAAAAGGTACAATGCCCACTTAAGTTCTAGAAGACTGACTCTTCTTACGGACTATGTTTTGAACCATTCCTGTGACACTAGTTATAGATTCTAATGCTTCACTTTAGGTTTACTGTATCCCATGGACCGTCTTAATAGCGATGAAACACAGAAATTGCATAGGAATTAAATACAATAGGCACAATGCCGACTTAAGTACAAAAAGACTGGGGCTTCTTACTGACTATGTTTTGAACCATTCTTGTGACACTAGTTATAGATTCCGATGTTTCACTTCAGGTTTACTGTATCACTTAGACCGTCCTATTGACGTTGAGGCACAGAAATCGCATCAGAATGAAATAGAAAAAGCACAATGCCGACTTAAGTACAAGAAGACTGACTCTTCCTACTCTCTATGTTTGAACCATTCCTGTGACACTAGTTTTTTATTCCGATTCTTTACTTGAGGTTTACTGTATCCCTCGGACCTTCTTATGGACGATGAAACACAGAAATTGCATCGGAATGAAATACAAAAGGCACAATGCCGACTTAAGTATAAGAAGACTGACTCTTCCAACTCTCTATGCTTTAAACCATTCCTGTGACACTAGTTATAGATTCAGATGCTTCACTTCAGGTTTACTGTATCCCTCTGACTTTCTTATTGACGATGAAACACAGAAATAGCATCGGAATTAAATAGAAAAGGCACAGAACCGACCTAAGAACAAGAAGACTGACTCTTCCTACTGTCTATGTTTTGAACCATTCCTGTGACACTAGTTATAGATTCCGATGCTTCACTTCAGGTTTTCTGTATCCCTTGGACCATCCTATTGACGATGAAACACACAAATTGCATCGGAATTAATTACAAAGTCACAATGGCGACATAAGTACATGAAGACTGACTCACCTTACTGTCTATGTTTTGAACCATTCCTGTGACACTAGTTATAGATGCTGTTGCTTCACTTCAGGTTTACTGTATCCCTTGGACCTTCTTATTGACGTTGAAACACAGAAATTGCATCGAAATTAAATAAAAAAGGTACAATGCCGACTTAAGTACAAGAAGACTGATTCATCTTACTGTCTATGTTTTGAACCATTCCTTTGACACTAGTTATAGATTCCGATGTTCACTCCAGGTTTACTGTATCCCTTGGACCTTCATATTGACGTTGAAACACAGAATTTGCATCGGAATTAAATACAAAAGGCACAATGCCGACTTAAGTACAAGAAGACTGTGACTCTTCTTACTGACTAAGTTTTGAACCATTCCTGTGACACTATTTATAGATTCCGATGCTTCACTTCACGTTTACTGTATCCCTCTGATCTTCTTATTGACGATTAAACACAGAAATTACATCGGAATTAAATACAAAAGGCACAATGCCGGCTTAAGTACAAGAAGACTGACTCTTCTTACAGTCTATGTTTTGAACCATTCCTGTGACACTAGTTATAGATTCCGATGCTTCACTTCAGATTTACTGTATCCCTCTGACGTTCTTATTGACGATGAAACACAGAAATTGCGTCGGAATTAAATACAAAAGGCACAATGTCGACTTAAGTACAAGAAGACTGGCTCTTCTTACTGACTGTGCTTTGAACTGTTCCTGTGACACTAGTTATAGATTCCGATGCTTCACTTTAGGTTCACTGTATACCTTGGACATTCTTATTGACGATGAAACACAGAAATTGCATTTGAATTAAATAGAAAAGGCACGATGCCGACTTAAGTACAAGAAGACTGATTATTCCTACTGTCTATGTTTTGAACCATTCCTGTGACACTAGTTATAGATTCCGATGCTTCACTTCAGGTTTACTGTATCCCTCTGCCCTTCTTATTGACGATGAAACACAGATATTTCATCGGAATTAAATACAAAAGGCACAATGCCGACTTAAGTACAAGAATACTGACTCTTCTTACTGTCTATGTTTTGAACCATTCCTGTGACACTAGTTATAGATTCCGAATCTTCACTCCAGGTTTACTATATCCCTTGGACCTTCTTATTGACGATGCAACAGAGAAATTGCATCGGAATTAAATACATAAGGCACAATGCCGACATAAGTACAAGAAGACTGACTCTGCTTTCTGTCTATGTTTTGAACCATTTCTGTGATACTAGTTATAGATTTCGATGCTTCACTTCAGGTTTACTGTATCCCTTGGACCTTCTTATTGACGATGAAACACAGAAATTGCATCGGAATTAAATACAAAAGGCACAATGCCCACTTAAGTACTAGAAGACTGACTCTTCTTACGGACTATGTTTTGAACCATTCCTCTGACACTAGTTATAGATTCTGATGCTTCACTTCAGGTTTTCTGTATCCCTTGGACCTTCTTATTGACGATGAAATACACAAATTGCATCGGAATTAAATACAAAGTCACAATGGCGACATAAGTACATGAAGACTGACTCATTTTACTGTCTATGATTTGAACCATTCCTGTGACACTAGTTATAGATTCAGATGCTTCACTTCAGGTTTACTGTATCCCTCTGACTCTCTTATTGACGATGAAACACAGAAATTGCATCGGAATTAAATACAAAAGGCACAATGCCGACTCAAGTACAAGAAGACTGGCTCTTCTTACTGACTATGCTTCGAACCATTCCTGTGGCACTAGTTATAGATTCCGATGCTTCACTTCTGGTTCACTGAATCCCCTGGACTTTCTTATTGACGATGAAACACAGAAATTGCATGACAATTAAATAGAAAAAGCACAATGCCGACTTAAGTACAAGAAGACTGATTCCTCCTATTGTCTATGATTTGAACCATTCCTGTGACACTAGTTATAGATTCCGATGCTTCACTTCAGGTTTACTGTATCCCTCTGCCCTTCTTATTGACGATGAAACACAGAAATTGCATCGGAAATAAATACAAAAAGCACAATGCCGAATTAAGTACAAGAAGACTGACTCTGCTTTCTTTCTATGTTTTGAACCATTTCTGTGATACTAGTTATGGATTTCGATGCTTCACTTCAGGTTTATTGTATCCCTAGGACCTTCTTATTGACGATGAAACACAGAAATTGCATCGGAATTAAATACAAAGGGCACAATGCCCACTTAAGTACAAGAAGACTGACTCTTCTTACGGACAATGTTTTGAACCATTCGTGTGACACTAGTTATAGATTATGATGCTTCACTTCAGGTTTACAGTATCCCTTGGAAATTCTTATTAGCGATGAAACACAGAAATTGCATAGGAATAAAATACAAAAGGCACAATGCCGACTTAAGTACAAGAAGACTGAGTCATGTTACTGTCTATGTTTTGAACCATTCCTGTGACACTAGTTAAGATTCCAATGCTTCCCTGCAGGTTTACTGTATCCCTTGGCCCATCTTTTTGACGATGAAACACAGAAATTGCATCGGAATTAAATAGAATAAGCACAATGCCGACTTAAGTACAAAAAGACTGACGCTTCTTACTGACCATGTGTTGAACCATTCCTGTGACACTAGTTATAGATTCCGATGCTTCACTTCAGATTTACTGTATCCCTTAGACCTTCCTATTGACGATGAGACACAGAAATCGCATCGGAATGAAACAGAAAATGCACAATGCCGACTTAAGTACAAGAAGACTGACTCTTCCTACACTCTACGTTTTGAACCATTCCTGTGACACTAGTTTTTTATTCCGATGCTTCACTTGAGGTTTACTGCATCCCTCGGACCTTCATATGGACGATGAAACACAGAAATTGCATCGGAATGAAATACAAAAGGCATAATGCCGACATAAGTATAAGAAGACTGACTCTTCCTACTCTCTATGTTTTGAACCATTCCTGTGACACTAGTTATAGATTCAGATGCTTCACTTCAGGTTTACTGTATCCCTCTGACTTTCTTATTGACGATGAAACACATAAATAGCATCCGAATTAAATAGAAAAGGCACAATACCGACCAAGAAGACTGACTCTTCCTACTGTCTATTTTTTGAACCATTCCTGTGACACTAGTTAGAGATTCCGATGCTTCACTTCAGGTTTACTGTATCCCTTGGACCTTCTTATTGACGATGAAACACACAAATTGCATCGTAATTAAATACAAAGTAACAATGGCGACATAAGTACATGAAGACTGACTCATCTTACTGTCTATGTTTTGAACCATTCCTATGACACTAGTTATAGATGCTGATGCTTCACCTCAGGTTTACAGTATCCCTTGGACCTTCTTATTGACTTTGAAACACAGAAATTGCATCGAAATTAAATACAAAAGGCACAATGCCGAATTAAGTACAAGAAGACTGACTAATCTTACTGTCTATGTTTTGAACCATCCCTTTGACACTAGTTATAGATTCCGATGCTTCACTCCAGGTTTACTGTATCCCTTGGACCTTCATATTGGCGATGAAACACAGAATTTGCATCGGAATTAAATACAAAAGGCACAATGCCGACTTAAGTACAAGAAGACTGTGACTCCTCTTACTGACTATGTTTTGAACCATTCCTGTGACACTATTTATAGATTCCGATGCATCACTTCGCGTTTACTGTATCCCTCTGACCTTCTTATTGACGATCAAACACAGAAATTACATCGGAATTAAATACAAAATGCACAATGCCGACTTAAGTACAAGAAGACTGACTCTTCTTACTGTCTATGTTTTGAACCATTCCTGTGACACTAGTTATAGATTCCGAGCTTCACTTCATGTTTACTGTATCCCTTAGAACTTCCTATTGACGATGAGACACAGAAATCGCATCGGAATGAAATACAGAAGGCACAATGCCGATTTAAGTACAAGAAGACTGACTCTTCTTACTGTCTATGTTTTGAACCATTCCTGTGACACTAGTTATAGATTCCGATGCTTCACTTCAGATTTACTGTATCCCTCTGACGTTCTTATTGACGATGGAACACAGAAATTGCGTCGGAATTAAATACAAAAGGCACAATGCCGACTTAAGTACAAGAAGACTGACTCTTCTTACTGACTGTGCTTTGAACCGTTCCTGTCACACCAGTTATAGATTCCGATGCTTCACTTTAGGTTCACTGTATCACTTGGACCTTCTTATTGACGATGAAACACAGAAATTGCATCGGAATTAAACAGAAAAGGCACAATGCCGACTTAAGTACAAGAAGACTGATTATTCCTACTGTGTATGTTTTGAACCATTCCTGTGACACTAGTTATAGATTCCGATGCTTCACTTCAGGTTTACTGTATCCCTCTGCCTTTCTTATTGACGATGAAACACAGAAATTGCATCGGAATTAAATACAAAAGGCACAATGCCGACTTAAGTACAAGAAGACTGACTCTTCTTACTGTCTATGTTTTGAACCATTCCTGTGACACTAGTTATGGATTCCGATTCTTCACTCCAGGTTTACTGTATCCCTCGGACCTTCTTATTGACGATGAAACAGAGAAATTGGATCGGAATTAAATAGAAAAGGCACAATGCTGACTTAAGTACAAGAAGACTGACTCTTCTTACTGTCTATGTTTTGAACCATTCCTGTGACACTAGTTACAGATTCCGATGCTTCCCTCCAGTTTTACTGTATCCCTCGGACCTTCTTATTGACGATGAAACTCAGAAATTGCATCGGAATTAAATACAAAAGGCACAATGCCGACTTAAGTACAAGAAGACTGCCTCTTCTTACTGACTATGATATGAAGCATTCCTGTGACACTAGTTATAGATTGCGATGCTTCACTTCTGGTTCTCTGTATCCCTTGGAGCTTCTTATTGACGATGAAACACAGAAATTGCATCGGAATTAAATAGAAAATGCACAATGCCGACTTAAGTACAAGAAGACTGATTCTTCCTACTGTCTATGTTTTGAACCAAACCTGTGACACTAGTTATAGATTCCGATGCTTCACTTCTGGTTCACTGTATCCCTTGGACCTTCTTATTGACGATGAAACACAGAAATTGCATCGGAATTAAATAGAAAAGGCACAATGCCGACTTAAGTACAAGAAGACTGATTCTTCCTACTGTCTATGTTTTGAACCATTCCTGTGACACTAGTTATAGATTCCGATGCTTCACTTCAGGTTTACTATATCCCTCTGCCCTTCTTATTGACGATGATATACAGAAATTGCATCGGAATTAAATACAAAAAGCACAATGCCGACTTAAGTACAAGAAGACTGACTCTGCTTTCTGTCTATGTTTTGAACCATTTCTGTGATACTAGTTATAGATTTCGATGCTTCACTTCAGGTTTATTGTATACCTTGGACCTTCTTATTGACGATGAAACACAGAAATTGCATCGGAATTAAATACAAAGGGCACAATGCCCACTTAAGTACAAGAAGACTGACTCTCCTTACGGTTTATGTTTTGAACCATTCCTGTGACACTTGTTATAGATTCTGATGCTTCACTTCAGGTTTACTGTATCCGTTGGACCTTCTTATTAGCGATGAAACACAGAAATTGATTAGGAATCAAATACAAAAGGCACAATGCCGACTTAAGTACAAGAAGCCTGACTCATCTTACTGTCTATGTTTTGAACCATTCCTGTGACACTAGTTATAGATTCCGATGCTTCCCTGCAGGTTTACTGTATCCCTTCGACCTTCTTTTTGACGATGAAACACAGAAATTGCATCGGAATTAAATAGAAAAGGCACAATGCCGACTTAAGTACAAAAAGACTGACGCTTCTTACTGACTAATTTTTGAACCATTCCTGTGACACTAGTTATAGATTCCGATGCTTCACTTCAGGTTTACTGTATCCCTTGGAGCTTCTTATTGACGATAAAACACACAAATTGCATCGGAATTAAATACAAAAGGCACAAAGCCGACTTAAGTGCAAGAAGTCTGACTCATCTTACTGTCTATGTTTTGAACCATTCCTTTGACACTAGTTATAGATTCCGATGCTTCACTCCAGGTGTACAGTATTCCTTGGACCTTCATATTGACGATGAAACACAGTAATTGCATCGGAATTAAATACAAAAGGCACAATGCCGTCTTAAGTACAAGAAGAGTGTGACTATTCTTACTGACTATGTTTTGAACCATTCCTGTGACACTAGTTATAGATTCCGATGCTTCACTTCACGTTTACTGTATCCCACTGACCTTATTATTGACGACTAAACACAGAAATTACATCGGAATTAAATACAAAAGGCACAATGCCGACTTAAGTACAAGAAGACTGCCTCTTGTTACTGACTATGCTTTGAACCATTCCTGTGACACTAGTTATAGATTCCGATGCTTCACTTCTGGTTCACTGTATTCCTTGGACCTTCTTATTGACGATGAAACACAGAAATTGCATCGGAATTAAATAGAAAAGGCACAATGCCGACTTAGGTACAAGAAGACGGATTCTTCCTACTGTCTATGTTTTGAACCATTCCTGTGACACTTGTTATAGATTCCGATGCTTCACTTCAGGTTTACTGTATCCCTCTGCCCTTCTTATTGACGATGAAACACAGAAATTGCATCGGAATTAAATACAAAATGCACAATGCCCACTTAAGTACAAGAAGACTGACTCTTCTTACGTTTTATGTTTTGAACCATTCCTGTGACACTAGTTATAGATTCTGATGCTTCACTTCAGGTTTACTGTATCCCTTGGACCTTCTTATTAGCGATGAAACACAGAAATTACGTAGGAATCAAATACAAAAGGCACAATGCCGACTTAAGTACAAGAAGCGTGACTCATCTTACTGTCTATGTTTTGAACCATTCCTGTGACACTAGTTATAGATTCCGATGCTTCCCTCCAGGTTTACTGTATCCCTCGGCCCTTCTTTTTGACGATGAAACACAGAAATTGCATCGGAATTAAATAGAAAAGGCACAATGCCGACTTAAGTACAAAAAGAGTGACGCTTCTTACTGATTAATTTTTGAACCATTCCTGTGACACTAGTTAAAGATTCCGATGCTTCACTTCAGGTTTACTGTATCCCTTAGACCTTCCTATTGACGATGAGACACAGAAATCGCATCGGAATGAAATGGAGAAATCACAATGCCGACTTAAGTACAAGAAGACTGGCTCTTCCTACTCTCTACGTTTTGAACCATTCCTGTGACACTAGTTTTTGATTCCGATGCTTCACTTAATGTTTACTGTATCCCTCGGACCTTCTTATGGACGATGAAACACAGAAATTGCTTCGGAATGAAATACAAAAGGCATAATGCCTGCTTAAGTACAAGAAGACTGACTCTTCCAACTCTCTACGTTTTGAACCATTCCTGTGACACTAGTTATACATTCAGATGCTTCCCTCCAGGTTTACTGTATCCCTCTGACTTTCTTATTGACGATGAAACACAGAAATAGCATCGGAATTAAATAGAAAAGGCACAATACCGACCTAAGTACAAGAAGACTGACTCTTCCTACTGTCTATGTTTTGAACCATTCCTGTGACACTAGTTATCGATTCCGATGCTTCACTTCAGCTTTACTGTATCCCTTGGACCTTCTTATTGACGATAAAACACACAAATTGCATCGGAATTAAATACAAAGTCACAATGGCGACATAAGTACACGAAGACTGAATCATCTTACTGTATATGTTTTGAACCAATCCTGCGACCCTAGTTATAGATGCTGATGCTTCACTTCAGGTTTACTGTATCCCTTGGACCTTCATATGGACGATGAAACACAGAAATTGCATCGGAATGAAATACAAAAGGCACAATGCTGACTTAATTACAAGAAGACTGACTCTTCTTACTCTCTATGTTTTGAACCATTCCTGTGTCACTAGTTACAGACTCCGAAGCTTCACTCCAGGTTTACTGTTTCCCTTGGACCTTCTTATTGACGATGAAACACAGAAATTGCATCGGAATTAAATACAAAAGGCACAATGCCGACTTAAGTACAAGAAGATTGGCTCTTCTTATTGACTGTGCTTTGAACCGTTCCTGTGACACTAGTTATAGATTCCGATGCTTCACTTTAGGTTCTCTGTATCCCTTGGACCTTCTTATTGACGATGAAACACAGAAATTGCATCGGAATTAAATAGAAAAGGCACAATGCCGACTTTAGTACAAGAAGACTGATTATTCGTACTGTCTATGTTTTTAACCATTCCTGTGACACTAGTTATAGATTCCGATGCTTCACTTCAGGTTTACTGTATCCCTCAGCCCTTCTTATTGACGATGAAACACAGAAATTGCATCGGCATTAAATACAAAAGGCACAATGCCGACTTAAGTACAAGAAGACTGACTCTTCTTACTGTCTATGTTTTGAACCATTCCTGTGACACTAGTTACAGATTCCGATGCTTCCCTCCAGGTTTACTGTATCCCTCGGACCTTCTTATTGACGATGAAACTCAGAAATTGCATCGGAATTAAATACAAAAGGCAGAATGCCGACTTAAGTACAAGAAGGCTGCCTCTTCTTACTGACTATGCTTTGAACCATTTCTGTGACACTAGTTATAGATTCCGATGCTTCCCTCCATGTTTACTGTATCCCTCGGACCTTCTAATTGACGATGAAACTCAGAAATTGCATCGGAATTAAATACAAAAGGCACAATGCCGACTTAAGTACAAGAAGACTGACTCTGCTTCCTGTATATGTTTTAAACCGTTCCTGTGACACTAGTTAAGATTCCGATGCTTCCCTGCAGGTTTACTGTATCCCTTGGCGGTTCTTTTTGACGATAAGACACAAAAATTTGCATCGGAATTAAATAGAATAAGCACAATGCCGACTTAAGTACAAAAAGACTGACGCTTCTTACTGACCATGTTTGAACCATTCCTGTGATACTAGTTATAGATTTCCATGCTTCACTTCAGGGTTATTGTATCCCTTGGACCTTCTTATTGACGATGAAACACAGAAATTGCATCGGAATTAAATACAAAACGCACAATGCCGACTTAAGTACAAGAAGACTGACTCATCTTACTGTCTATGTTTTGAACCGTTCCTGTGACACTAGTTAAGATTCCGATGCTTCCCTGCAGGTTTACTGTATCCCTTGGCGGTTCTTTTTGACGATAAGACACAAAAATTTGCATCGGAATTAAATAGAATAAGCACAATGCCGACTTAAGTACAAAAAGACTGACGCTTCTTACTGACCATGTTTGAACCATTCCTGTGACACTAGTTATAGATTCCGATGCTTCACTTCAGGTTTACTGTATCCCTTAGACCTTCCTATTGACGATGAGACACAGAGATCGCATCGGAATGAAACAGAAAAAGCACAATGCCGACTTAAGTACAAGAAGACTGACTCTTCCTACTCTCTACGTTTTGAACCATTCCTGTGACACTAGTTTCTTATTCCGATGCTTCACTTGAGGTTTACTGTATCTCTCGGACCTTCTTATGGACGATGAAACACAGAAATTGCATCGGAATGAAATACAAAAGTCATAATGCAGACTTAAGTATAAGAAGACTGACTCATCCAACTCTCTATGTTTTGAACCATTCCTGTGACACTAGTTATAGATTCAGATGCTTCACTTCAGGTTTACTGTATCCCTCTGACTTTCTTATTGACGATGAAACACATAAATAGCATCGGAATTAAATAGAAAAGGCACAATACCGACCTAAGTACAAGAAGACTGACTCTTCCTACTGTCTATGTTTTGACCATTCCTGTGACACTAGATATAGATTCCGATGCTTCACTTCAGGTTTACTGTATCCCTTGGACCTTCTTATTGACGATGAAACACACAAGTTGCATCGGAATTAAATACAAAGTAACAATGGCGACATAAGTACGTGAAGACTGACTCATCTTACTGTCTATGTTTTGAACCATTCCTGTGACACTAGTTATAGATGCTGATGCTTCACCTCAGGTTTACTGTATCCCTTGGACCTTCTTATTGACGTTGAAACACAGAAATTGCATCGAAATTAAATACAAAAGGCACAATGCCGACTTAACTACAAGAAGACTGACTAATCTTACTGTCTATGTTTTGAACCATTCCTTTGACACTAGTTATAGATTCCGATGCTTCACTCCAGGTTTACTGTATCCCTTGGACCTTCATATTGACGATGAGACACAGAAATCGCATCGGAATGAAATACAGAAGGCACAATGCCGATTTAAGTACAAGAAGACTGACTCTTCCAACTCTCTATGTTTTGAACCATTCCTGTGACACTAGTTATACATTCAGATGCTTCACTCCAGGTTTACTGTATCCCTCTGACTTTCTTATTGACGATGAAAAACAGAAATAGCATCGGAATTAAATAGAAAAGGCACAATACCGACCAAAGTACAAGAAGACTGACTCTTCCTACTGTCTATGTTTTGAACCATTCCTGTGACACTAGTTATAGATTCCGATGCTTCACTTCAGGTTTACTGTATCCCTTGGACCTTGCTATTGACGATAAATCACACAAATTGCATCGGAATTAAATACAAAGTCACAATGGCGACATAAGTACATGAAGACTGAATCATCTTACTGTCTATGTTTTGAACCATTCCTGTGACTCTAGTTATAGATGCTGATGCTTCACTTCAGGTTTACTGTAACCCTTGGACCTTCTTATTGGCGCTGAAACACAGAAATTGCATCGAAATTAAATACAAAAGGCACAATGCCGACTTAAGTGCAAGAAGGCTGACTCATCTTACTGTCTATGTTTTGAACCATTCCTTTGACACTAGTTATAGATTCCGATGCTTCACTCCAGGTTTACAGTATCCCTTGGACCTTCATATTGACGAAGAAACACAGAATTTGCATCGGAATTAAATACAAAAGGCACAATGGCGACTTAAGTACAAGAAGGCTGTGACTCTTCTTACTGACTATGTTTGAACCATTCCTGTGACACTATTTATAGATTCCGATGCTTTACTTCACGTTTACTGTATCCCTCTGACATTCTTATTGACGATTAAACACAGAAATTACATCGGAAATAAATACAAAAGGCACAATGCCGACTTAAGTACAAGAAGACTGACTCTTCTTACTGTCTATGTTTTAAACCATTCCTGTGACACTAGTTATAGATTCCGATGCTTCACTTCAGATTTACTGTATCCCTCTGACGTTCTTATTGACGATGAAACACAGAAATTGCGTCGGAATTAAATACAAAAGGCACAATGCCGACTTAAGTACAAGAAGACTGACTCTTCTTACTGTCTATGTTTTGAACCATTCCGGTGACACTAGTTTTTGTTTCCGATGCTTCACTCTAGGTTTACTGTATCAATTGGACCTTCTTATTGACGATGAAACACAGAAATTGCATCGGAATTAAATAAAAAAGGTAAAATGCCGACTTAAGTACAATAAGACTGACTCTTCTTACTGTCTATGCTTTGAACCATTCCTGTAACACTAGTTACAGATTCCGATGCTTTACTCCAGGTTTACTGTATCCCTTGGACCTTCTTATTGACGATGAAACACAGAAATTGCATCGGAATTAAATACAAAAGGCACATGCCGACTTAAGTACAAGAAGACTGACTCTTCTTACTGACTATGCTTTGAACCATTCCTGTGACACTAGTTATAGGTTCCAATGCTTCACTTCAGGTTCACTGTTTCCCTTGGACCTTCTTATTGACGAAGAAACACAGAAATTGCGTCGGAATTAAATAGAAAAGGCACAATGACGACTTAAGTACAAGAAGACTGATTTTTCCTACTGTTTATGTTTTGAACCATTCCTGTGACACTAGCTATAGATTCCGATGCTTCACTTCAGGTTTAATGTATCCCTCTGCCTCTCTTGTTGTCGATGAAGCACAGAAATTGCATCGGAATGAAATACAAAAGGCACAATGCCGACTTAAGTACAAGAAGACTGATTCTGCTTACTGTCTATGTTTTGAACCATTTCTGTGATACTAGTTATAAATTTCGATGCTTCACTTCAGGTTTACTGTATCCCTTGGACCTTCTTATTGACGATGAAACACAGAAATTGCATCGGAATTAAATACAAAAGGCACAATTCCCACTTAAGTACAAGAAGGCTGACTCTTCTTACTGACTATGTTTTGAACCATTCCTGTGGCACTAGTTATAGATTCTGATGCTTCACTTCAGGTTTACTGTATCATTTGGACCTTCTTATTGGCAATGAAACACAGAAATTGCATCGGAATGAAATACAAAAGGCACAATGCCGACTTAAGTACAAGAAGACAGGCTCTTCTTACTGACTATGCTTTGAACCATTCCTGTGACACTAGTTACGGATTCCGATGCTTCACTTCAGGTTCACTGTATCCCTTGGACCTTCTTATTGACGATAAAACACAGAAATTTTTCTTCGGAATTAAATGGAAAAGGCACAATGCCGACTTAAGTACAAGAAGACTGATTCTTCCTACTGTCTTTGATTTGAACCTTTCCTGTAACACTAGTTATAGATTCCGATGCTTCACTTCAGGTTTACTGTATCCCTCTGCCCTTCTTATAGACGATGAAACACAGAAATTGTATCGGAATTAAATACAAAAGGCACAATGCCGACTTAAGTTCAAGAAGACTGACTCTGCTTTCCATCTATGTTTTGAACCATTTCTATGATACTAGTTATAGATTTCGATGCTTCACTTCAGGTTTATTGTATCCCTTGGACCTTCTAATTGATGATGAAACACAGAAATTGCTACGGAATGAAAAACAAAAGGCACAATGCCGACTTAAGTACAAGAAGACTGACTCTTACAACTCTCTATGTTTTGAACCATTCCTGTGACACTAGTTATAGATTCCGATGCTTCACTTGAGGTTTACTGTATCCCTCTGACTTTCTTATTGACGATGAAACACAGAAATTGCATCGCAATTAAATAGTAAAGGCACAATACCGACTTAAGTACAAGAAGACTGATTCATCCTACTGCCTATGTTTTGAACCATCCCTGTGACACTGGTTGTAGATTCCGATGCTTCACTTCAGGTTTATTGTATCCCTTGGACCTTCATATTGACGGTGAAAGACACGAATTCCATCCGAATTAATTACAAAAGGCACAATGGTGACTTAAGTACATGAAGACTGACTCATCTTACTGTCTATGTTTTGAGCCATTCCTGTGACACTAGTTATAGATTCTGATGCTTCACTTCAGGTTTACTGTATCCCTTTGACCTTCATATTGTCGATGAAACACATAAATTGGATCGGAATTAAATACAAACGGCACAATGCCGACTTAACTACAAGAAGACTGACTCTTCTTACTGACTATGTTTTGAACCATTCGAGTGACACTAGTTATAGATTCCGATGCTTCACTTCACGTTTACTGTGTCCCTCTGACCTTCTTATTGACGATGAAACACAGAAATTGCGTCGGAATTAAATACAAAAGGCACAATGCCGACTTAAGTACAAGAAGACTGACTCTTCTTACTGACTATGGTTTGAACCATTCCTGTGACACTATTTATAGATTCCGATGCTTCACTTCAGGTTTACTGTATCCCTTGGACCTTCCTATTGACGATGAGACACAGAAATCGCATCGGAATTAAATAGAAAAAGCACCATGCCGTGTTAAGTACAAGAAGACTGACTCTTCCAACTCTCTATGTTTTGAACCATTCCTGTGACACAAGTTATAGATTCAAATGCTTCACTTCAGGTTTACTGTGTCCCTCTGACTTTCTTATTGACGATGAAACACAGAAATAGCATCGGAATTAAATAGAATAGGCACAACACCGACCTAAGTACCAGAAGACAGACTCTTCCTACTGTCTATGATTTGAACTATTCCTGTGACACTAGTTATAGATTCCGATGCTTCACTTCACGTTTACTGTATCCCTCTGACCTTCTTATTGACGATAAAACGCAGAAATTACATCGGAATTAAATACAAAAGGCACAATGCCGACTTAAGTACAAGAAGTCTGACTCTTCTTACTGTCTATGTTTTGAACCATTCCTGTGACACTAGTTATAGAATCCGATGCTTCACTTCAGATTTACTGTATCCATCTGACGTTCTTATAGACGATGAAACACAGAAATTGCGTCGGAATTAAATAAAAAAGGCACAATGCCGAATTAAGTACAAGAAGACTGACTCATCTTACTGTCTATGCTTTGAACCATTCCTATGACACTAGTTATAGATTCCGATGCTTCCCTTCAGGTTTACTGTATCCCTTGGACCTGCTTTTTGACGATGAAACACAGAAATTGCATCGGAATTAAATAAAAAAGGCACAATACCGACTTAAGTACAAGAAGACTGACTCTTGCTACTGACTATGATTTGAACCATTCCTGTGACACTAGTTACAGATTGCGATGCTTCACTTCAGTTTTACTGTATCCCTCTGACCTTCTTATTGACGATAAAACACAGAAATTGCATCCGAATTAAATACAAAAGGCACAATGCCGACTTATGTAGAAGAAGACTGACTCTGCTTACTGTCTATGTTTTGAACCATCCCTGTGACACTAGTTATACATTCAGATGCTTCACTTCAGGTTTACTGTATCCCTCTGACTTTCTCATTGACGATGAAACACATAAATAGCATCGCAATTAAATAGAAAAGGCACAATACCGACCTAAGTACAAGAAGACTGACTCTTCATACTGTCTATGTTTTGAACCATTCCTGTGACACTAGATATAGATTCCGATGCTTCACTTCAGGTTTACTGTATCCCTTGGACCTTCTTATTGACGATGAAATACACAAATTGCATCGGAATTAAATACAAAGTAACAATGGCGACATAAGTACATGAAGACTGACTCATCTTACTGTCTATGTTTTGAACCATTCCTGTGACACTAGTTATAGATGCTGATGCTTCGCCTCAGGTATACTGTATCCCTTGGACCTTCTTATTGACGTTGAAACACAGAAATTGCATCGAAACTAAATACTAAAGGCACAATGCCGACTTAAGTACAAGAAGACTGACTAATCTTACTGACTATGTTTTGAACCATTCCTTTGACACTAGTTATAGATTCCGATGCTTCACCCCAGGTTTACTGTATCCCTTGGACATTCTTATTGACGATGAATCACAGAAATTGCATCGGAATTAAATAGAAAAAGCACAATGCCGACATAACTACAGGAAGACTGACTCTTCTTACCGACTATGTTTTGAATCATTCATGTGACACTAGTTATGGATTCCGATGTTTCACTTCAGGTTTACTGTATCCCTCTGACTTTCTTATTGACGATGAAACACAGAAATTGCATCAGAATGAAATACAAAGGGCACAATGCAGAATTAAGTACAAGAAGACTGACTCTTCTTACTGTCTATGTTTTGAACCATTCCTGTGACACTAGTTATAGACTCCGATGCTTCACTCCAGGTTTACTGTATCCCTTGGATCTTCTTATTGACGATGAAACACAGAAATTGCATCGGAATTAAATTCAAAAGGCACAATGCCGACTTAAGTAAAAGAAGTCTGACTCTTCTTACTGTCTATGTTTTGAACCTTCCTGCGACACTAGTTATAGATTCCGATGCTTCACTCCAGGTTTACTGTATCCCTTGGACCCTCTTATTGACGATGAATCACAGAAATTGCATCAGAATTAAATAGAAAAGGCACAATGATGACTTAAGTACAAGAAGACTGACTCTTCTTACTGACTATGTTTTGAACCATTCCTGTGACACTAGTCATAGATTCCGATGCTTTACTTCAGGATTACTGTATCCCTCTGACCTTCTTATTGGCGATGAAACACAGAAATTGCATCGGAATTAAATACAAAAGGCACAATGCCGACTTAAGTACAAGAAGACTGACTCTTCTTACTGTTTATGCTTTGAACCATCCCTGTGACACTAGTAATAGATTCCGATGCTTCACTCCAGGTTTACTGTATCCCTTGGACCTTCTAATTGACGATGAAACACAGAAATTGCATCGGAATTAAATACCATAGACACAATGCCGACTTAAGTACAAGAAGACTGACTCTTCCTACTGTGTATGTCTTGAACCATTCCCGTGACACTAGTCATAGATTCTGATGCTTCACTTCAGGTTTACTGTATCCCTTGGACCTTCTTATTGACGATGAAAGACAGAAATTGCATCGGAATTAAATACAAAATTCACAATACCGACTTAAGTACAAGAAGACTCACTCTTCTTACTGACTATGTTTTGAATCATTCCTGTGACACTAGTCATAGATTCCGATACTTACCTTCAGGATTCCTGTATCCCTCTGACCTTCTTATTTACGATGAAACACAGAAATTGCATCGGAATTAAATACAAAAGGCACAATGCCGACTTAAGTAGAAGAAGACTGACTCTGCTTACTGTCTATGTTTTGAACCATCCCTGTGACACTAGTTATACATTCAGATGCTTCACTTCAGGTTTACTGTATCCCTCTGACTTTCTCATTGACGATGAAACACATAAATAGCATCGCAATTAAATAGAAAAGGCACAATACCGACCTAAGTACAAGAAGACTGACTCTTCCTACTGTCTATGTTTTGAACCATTCCTGTGACACTAGATATAGATTCCGATGCTTCACTTCAGGTTTACTGTATCCCTTGGACCTTCTTATTGACGATGAAACACACAAATTGCATCGGAATGAAATACAAAGTAACAATGGCGACATAAGTACATGAAGACTGACTCATCTTACTGTCTATGTTTTGAACCATTCCTGTGACACTAGTTATAGATGCTGATGCTTCACCTCAGGTTTACTATATCCCTTCGACCTTCTTATTGACGTTGAAACACAGAAATTGCATCGAAATTAAATACTAAAGGCACAATGCCGACTTAAGTACAAGAAGACTGACTAATCTTACTGACTATGTTTTGAACCATTCCTTTGACACTAGTTATAGATTCCGATGCTTCACTCCAGGTTTACTGTATCCCTTGGACCTTCATATTGACGATGAAACACAGAATTTGCATCGGAATTAAATACAAAAGGCACAATGCCGACTTAAGTACAAGAAGACTGTGACTCTTCTTACTGACTATGTTTTGAACCATTCCTTTGAAACTAGTTATAGATTCCGAGCTTCACTTCAGGTTTACTGTATCCCTTAGACCTTCCTATTGACGATGAGACACAGAAATCGCATCGGAATGAAATACAGATGGCACAATGCCGATTTAAGTACAAGAAGACTGACTCTTCCAACTCTCTATGTTTTGAACCATTCCTGTGACACTAGTTATACATTCAGATGCTTCACTCCAGGTTTACTGTATCCCTCTGACTTTCTTATTGACGATGAAAAACAGAAATAGCTTCGGAATTAAATAGAAAAGGCACAATACCGACCTAAGTACAAGAACACTGACTCTTCCTACTGTCTATGCTTTGAACAATTCCTGTGACACTAGTTATAGATTCCGATGCTTCACTTCAGGTTTACTGTATCCCTTGGACCTTGTTATTGACGATAAAACACACAAATTGCATCGGAATTAAATACAAAGTCACAATGGCGACATAAGTACATGAAGACTGAATCATCTTACTGTCTATGTTTTGAACCATTCCTGTGACTCTAGTTATAGATGCTGATGCTTCACTTCAGGTTTACTGTATCCCTTCGACCTTCTTATTGGCGCTGAAACACAGAAATTGCATCGAAATTAAATACAAAATGCACAATGCCGACTTAAGTGCAAGAAGACTGACTCATCTTACTGTCTATGTTTTGAACCATTCCTTTGACACTAGTTATAGATTCCGATGCTTCACTCCAGGTTTACAGTATCCCTTGGACCTTCATATTGACGATGAAACACAGAATTTGCATCGGAATTAAATACAAAAGGCACAATGCCGGCTTAAGTACAAGAAGACTGTGACTCTTCTTACTGACTATGTTTTGAACCATTCCTGTGACACTATTTATAGATTCCGATGCTTTACTTCACGTTTACTGTATCCCTCTGACATTCTTATTGACGATTAAACACAGAAATTACATCGGAATTAAATACAAATGGCACAATGCCGACTCAAGTACAAGAAGACTGACTCTTCTTACTGTCTATGTTTTAAACCATTCCTGTGACACTAGTTATAGATTCCGATGCTTCACTTCAGATTTACTGTATCCCTCTGACGTTCTTATTGACGATGAAACACAGAAATTGCGTCGGAATTAAATACAAAAGGCACAATGCCGACTCAAGTACAAGAAGACTGACTCTTCTTACTGTCTATGTTTTAAACCATTCCTGTGACACTAGTTATAAATTTCGATGCTTCACTTCAGGTTTACTGTATCCCTTGGACCTTCTTATAGACGATGAAACACAGAAATTGCATCGGAATTAAATACAAAATGCACAATTCCCACTTAAGTACAAGAAGGCTGACTCTTCTTCCTGACTATGTTTTGAACCATTCCTGTGGCACTAGTTATAGATTCTGATGCTTCACTTCAGGTTTACTGTATCATTTGGACCTTCTTATTGGCAATGAAACACAGAAATTGCATCGGAATGAAATACAAAAGGCACAATGCCGACTTAAGTACAAGAAGACTGACTCTTCCAACTCTCTATGTTTTGAACCATTCCTGTGACACTAGTTATAGATTCCGATGCTTCACTTCAGGTTCACTGTATCCCTTGGACATTCTTATTGACGATGAAACACAGAAATTTCATCGGAATTAAATGGAAAAGGCACCATGAAGACTTAAGTACAAGAAGACTGATTCTTCCTACTGTCTTTGATTTGAACCATTCCTGTAACACTAGTTATAGATTCCGATGCTTCACTTCAGGTTTACTGTATCCCTCTGCCCTTCTTATAGACGATGAAACACAGAAATTGTATCGGAATTAAATACAAAAGGCACAATGCCGACTTAAGTTCAAGAAGACTGACTCTGCTTTCCATCTATGTTTTGAACCATTTCTATGATACTAGTTATAGATTTCGATGCATCACTTCAGGTTTATTATATCCCTTGGACCTTCTTATTGACGATGAAACACAGAAATTGCATCGGAATGAAAAACAAAAGGCACAATGCCGACTTAAGTACAAGAAGACTGACTCTTCCAACTCTCTATGTTTTGAACCATTCCTGTGACACTAGTTATAGATTCCGATGCTTCACTTCAGGTTTACTGTATCCCTCTGACCTTCTTATTGACGATGAAACACAGAAATTGCGTCGGAATTAAATAGTAAAGCACAATACCGACTTAAGTACAAGAAGACTGACTCATCCTACTGTCTATGTTTTGAACCATCCCTGTGACACTGGTTGTAGATTCCGATGCTTCACTTCAGGTTTATTGTATCCCTTGGACCTTCATATTGACGGTGAAACACACAAATTGCATCCGAATTAATTACAAAAGGCAGAATGGCGACTTAAGTGCATGAAGACTGACTCATCTTACTGTCTATGTTTTGAGCCATTCCTGTGACACTAGTTATAGATTCTGATGCTTCACTTCAGGTTTACTGTATCCCTTGGACCTTCATATTGTCGATGAAACACAGAAATTGGATCGGAATTAAATACAAACGGCACAATGCTGACTTAACTACAAGAAGACTGACTCTTCTTACTGACTATGTTTGAACCATTCGAGTGACACTAGTTATAGATTCCGATGCTTCACTTCACGTTTACTGTGTCCCTCTGACCTTCTTATTGACGATGAAACACAGAAATTGCGTCGGAATTAAATACAAAAGGCACAATGCCGACTTAAGTACAAGAAGACATAATCTTCTTACTGACTATGGTTTGAACCATTCCTGTGACACTAGTTATAGATTCCGATGCTTCACTTCAGGTTTACTGTATCCCTTGGACCTTCCTATTGACGTGAAACACAGAAATCGCATCGGAATTAAATAGAAAAAGCACCATGCCGTGTTAAGTACAAGAAGACTGACTCTTCCTACTCTCTATGTTTGAACCATTCCTGTGACACTAGTTACAGATTCCGATGCTTCACTTCTGGTTTACTGTATCCCTTAGACCTTCCTATTGACGATGAAACACCGAAATTGCATCGGAATTTAATACCAAAGGGACGATGCCGACTTAAGTACTAGAAGACTGGCTCTTCTTACTGACAATGCTTTGAACCATTCCTGTGACACTAGTTATAGATTATGATGCTTCACTTCAGGTTCAATGTATCCCTTGGAACTTCTTATTGACGATGAAACACAGAAATTGCTTCGGAATTAAATAGGAATGGCACAATGCCGACTTAAGTACAAGAAGACTGACTCCTCTTACTGTCTATGTTTTAAACCATTCCAGTGACGCTCGTTATAGATTCCGATGCTACCCTGCAGGTTTACTGTATCCCTTGGCCCTTCTTTTTGACGATGAAGCACAGAAATTGCATCGGAATTAAATAGAAAAGGCACAATGCCGACTTAAGTACAAAAAGTCTGACGCTTCTTACTGACTATGATTTGAACCATTCCTGTGACACTAGTTATAGATTCCGATGGTTCACTTCTGGTTTACTGTATCCCTTAGACCTTCCTATTGACGATGGGACAAAGAAATCGCATCGGAATGAAATAGAAAAAGCACAATTCCGACTTAAGTACAAGAAGACTGACTCTTCCTACTCTATATGTTTTGAACCATTCGTGTGACACAAGTTATAGATTCAAATGCTTCACTTCAGGTTTACTGTTTCCCTCTGACTTTCTTATTGACGATGAAACACAGAAATAGCATCGGAATTAAATAGAATAGGCACAATACCGACCTAAGTACCAGAAGACAGACTCTTCCTACTGTCTATGATTTGAACTATTCCTGTGACACTAGTTATAGATTCCGATGCTTCACTTCACGTTTACTGTATCCCTCTGACCTTCTTAATGACGATAAAACGCAGAAATTACATCGGAATTAAATACAAAAGCCACAATGCCGACTTAAGTACAAGAAGTCTGACTCTTCTTACTGTCTATGTTTTGAACCATTCCTGTGACACTAGTTATAGACTCCGATGCTTCACTTCAGATTTACTGTATCCCTCTGACGTTCTTATAGACGATGAAACACAGAAATTGCGTCGGAATTAAATAAAAAAGGCACAATGCCGAATTAAGTACAAGAAGACTGACTCTTCTTACTGTCTATGCTTTGAACCATTCCTGTGACACTAGTTATAGATTCCGATGCTTCCCTTCAGGTTTACTGTATCCCTCTGACCTGCTTATTGACGATGAAACACAGAAATTGCATCGGAATTAAATAAAAAAGGCACAATACCGACTTAAGTACAAGAAGACTGACTCTTGCTACTGACTATGTTTTCAACCATTCCTGTGACACTAGTTATAGATTGCGATGCTTCACTTCAGTTTTACTGTATCCCTCTGACATTCTTATTGACGATAAAACACAGAAATTGCATCCGAATTAAATACAAAAGGCACAATGCCGACTTAAGTACACGTAGACTTACTTTTCCTACTGTCTATGTTTTGAACCATTCCTGTGACACTAGTTATAGATTCCGATGTTTCATTTCAGGTTTACTGTATCCCTTGGACCTTCTTATTGACGATGAATCACAGAAATTGCATCGGAATTAAATAGAAAAGGCACAATGCCGACATAACTACAGGGAGACTGACTCTTCTTACTGACTATGTTTTGTATCATTCATGTGACACTAGTTATGGATTCCGATGCTTCACTTCAGGTTTACTGTATCCCTCTGACCTTCTTATTGACGATGAAACACAGAAATTGCATCAGAATTAAATACAAAGGGCACAATGCCGAATTAAGTACAAGAAGACTGACTCTTCTTACTGTCTATGTTTTGAACCATTCCTGTGACACTAGTTATAGACTCCGATGCTTCACTCCAGGTTTACTGTATCCCTTGGATCTTCTTATTGACGATGAAACACAGAAATTGCATCGGAATTAAATACAAAAGGCACAATGCGGACTTAAGTAAAAGTAGTCTGACTCTTCTTACTGTCTATGTTTTGAACCTTCCTGTGACACTAGTTATAGATTCCGATGCTTCACTCCAGGTTTACTGTATCCCTTGGACCCTCTTATTGACGATGAATCACAGAAATTGCATCAGAATTAAATAGAAAAGGCACAATGATGACTTAAGTACAAGAAGACTGAATCTTCTTACTGACTATGTTTTGAACCATTCCTGTGACACTAGTCATAGATTCCGATGCTTCACTTCAGGATTACTGTATCCCTCTGACCTTCGTATTGGCGATGAAACACAGAAATTGCATCGGAATTAAATACAAAAGGCACAATTCCGACTTAAGTACAAGAAGACTGACTCTTCTTACTGTTTATGCTTTGAACCATCCCTGTGACACTAGTAATAGATTCCGATGCTTCACTCCAGGTTTACTGTATCCCTCGGACCTTCTTATTGACGATGAAACACAGAAATTGCATCGGAATTAAATACCATAGACACAATGCCGACTTAAGTACAAGAAGACTGACTCTTCCTACTGTGTATGTCTTGAACCATTCCTGTGACACTAGTCATAGATTCCGATGCTTTACTTCAGGGTTACTGTATCCCTTGGACCTTCTAATTGACGATGAAACACAGAAATTGCATCGGAATTAAATTCAAAATTCACAATACCGACTTAAGTACAAGAAGACTGACTCTTCTTACTGACTATGTTATGAATCATTCCTGTGACACTAGTCGTAGATTCCGATACTTACCTTCAGGATTGCTGTATCCCTCTGACCTTCTTCTTTACGATGAAACACAGAAATTGCATCGGAATTAAATACAAAAGGCACAATGCCGACTTAAGTACAAGAAGACTGACTCTGCCTACTGTCAATATTTTGAACCATCCCTGTGACACTAGTTATAGTTTCCGATGCTTCACTCCAGGTTTACTGTATCCCTTGGACCTTCTTATTGACGATGAAACACAGAAATTGTATCGGAGTTAAATACAAAAGGCACAATGCCGACTTAAGTACAAGAAGACTGACTCTCCTTACTGACTACGTTTTGAACCATTCCTGTGACACTAGTTATAAATTCCGACGCTTCACGTCAGGTCTACTGTGTCCCTTGGACCTTCCTATTGACGATGAGACTCAGAAATCACATCGGAATTAAATAGTAAAAGCACATTGCCGACTTAAGTACAAGAAGACTGACTCTTCCCACTCCGTATGTTTTGAACCATTCCTGTGACACTAGTTTTTTATTCCGATGCTTCACTTGAGGTTTACTGTATCCCTCGGACCGTCTTATGGACGATGAAACACAGAAATTGCATCGGAATGAAATACAAAAGATACAATGTCGACTTAAGTACAAGAAGACTGACTCTTCCAACTCTCTATGTTTTGAACCATTCCTGTGACACTAGTTATAAGTTCCAATGCTTCAGTTCACAGTTACTGTATCCCTGTGACCTTCTTATTGACGATGAAACACAGAAATTGCATCGGAATGAAATACAAAAGGCACAATGCCGACTTAAGTACGTGTAGACTGACTTATCCTACTGTCTATGTTTTGAACCATTCCTGTGACACTAGTTATGGATTCCGAAGGTTCATTTAAGGTTTACTGTAGCCCTTTTACCTTCTTATTGATGATGAAACACAGAAATTGCATCGGAATTAATACAAAAGGCACAATTCAGACTTAAGTACAAGAAGACTGACTCTTCCCTCTGTCTATGATTTGGACCATTCCTGTGACACTAGTTATAGATTCCGATGCTTCACTTCAGGTTTACTGTATCGCTCTGACCTTCGTATTGACGATGAAACACAGAAATTGCATCGGAATTAAATAGAAAAGGCACAATACCTTCTTAACTACAAGAAGACTGACTCTTCTTACTGACTATGTTTTGAACCATTACTGTGGCACTAGTTATAGATTCTGATGCTTAACTTCAGGATTACTGTATCCCACTTACCTTCATAGTGACGATGAAACACAGAGATTGCATCGGAATTAAATACAAAAGGCACAATGCCGACTTAAGTACAAGAAGACTGACTCATCTTCCTGTCTATGTTTTGAACCATTCCTGTGACACTAGTTATAGATTCCGATGCTTCACTCCAGGTTTACCGTATCCCTTAGACCTTCATATTGTCGATGAAACACAGAAATTGCATCGGAACTAAATAGAAAGGACACAATGCCGACTTAAGTACTAGAAGACTGACTCTTCTTACTGACTATGCTTTGAACCATTCCTGTGACACTGGTTACAAATTCCAATGCTTCACTTCAGGTTTACTGTATCCCTCTGACCCTCTTATTGATGATAACACACAGAAATTACATCGGAATTAAATACAAAAGGCACTATGAGGACTTAAGTACAAGAAGACTGACTCGTCTTATTGTCTATGCTTTGAACCATTCCTGTGACACTAGTTATAGATTCTGATGCTTCACTTCAGATTTACTGTATCCCTCTGACGATCTTATTGACGATGAAACATAGTAATTGCGTCGGAATGAAATACAAAAGGCACAATGCCGAATTAAGTACAAGAAGACTGACTCTTCTTACTGTCAATGTTTTGAACCATTCCTGTGACACTAGTTATAGATCCCGATGATTCACTCTAGGTTTACTGTATCCTTTCGACCTTCTTATTGACGATGAAGCACAGAAATTGCATCGGAATTAAATGAAAGAAGCACAATGCCGACTTAAGTACAAGATGACTGATTCTACCAACTCTCTACGTTTTAACCATTCCTGTGACACTAGTTATAGATTCCTATGCTTCACTTCAGGTTTGCTATATCCCTCTGACCTTCTTAATGACGATAAAACACAGAAATTGCATCGGAATTAAATACAAAAGGCACAATGCCGACTTAAGTACAAGAGGACTGACTCTTCTTACTGTCAATGTTTTGAACGATTCCTGTAACACTAGTTATAGATTCCGATGCTTCACCCCAGGTTTACTGTATCCCTTGGAATTTCGTATTGACGATGAAACACAGAGTTTGCATGGGAATTAAATACAAAAGCGCAAAGCCGACTTAAGTACAAGAAGACGGACTCATCTTCTTGACTATGTTTTGAACCATTCCTGTGACACTAGTTATAGATTCTGATGCTTCACTTCAGCTTTGCTATATCCCTCTGACCTTCTTAATGACGTTAAAACGCAGAAATTGTATCGGAATTAAATACAAAAGGCACAATGCCGACTTAAGTACAAGAAGACTGACTCTTCTTACTGTCTATGTTTGAACGATTCCTGTAACACTAGTTATAGATTCCGATGTTTCACCCCAGGTTTACTGTATCCCTTGGAATTTCTTACTGACGATGAAACACAGAGATTGCATCGGAATTACATAGAAAAGGCACTGTGCCGACTTAAGTACAAGAGGACTGACTCATCTTACTGACTATGTTTTGAACCTTTCCTGCGACGCTAGGTATGGATTCCGATGCTTCACTTCAGGTTTACTGTATCCCTTGGACCTTCCTATTGACGACGAGACTCAGAATTCGCATCGGAATTAAATAGAAAAAGCACAATGCCGACTTAAGTACAAGAAGACTGACTGTTCCTAGTCTCTATGTTTTAAACCATTCCTGTGACACTAGCTTATTAATCCGATGCTACACTTGAGATTTACTGTATCCCACGGACCTTCGTATTGACGATGAAACACAGAAATTGCATCGGAATTAAATACAGAAGGCACAATGCCGACTTAAGTACAAGAGGAATGACTCTTCCAACTGTCTATGTTTTGAAGCATTCCTGTGACACTAGTTGTAGATTCCGATGCTTCACTTCAGGTTTACTGTATCCCTCTGACCATCTTATTGACGATGAAACACAGAAATTGCATCGGAATTAAATAGAAAAGGCACAATACCGCCTTAAGTACAAGAAGACTGACTCTTCCTACTGTCTATTATTTGAACCAATCCTGTGACACTAGTTATAGATTCCGATGCTTCACTTCAGGTTTACTGTATCCCTTGGACCTTCTTGTTGACGATGAGACACACTAATTGCATCGGAATTAAATACAAAAGGCACAATGCCGTATTAAGTACAAGAAGGCTGACTCATCTTACTATCTACGTTTTAACCATTCCTGTGACACTAGTTATAGATTCCGATGCTTCACTTTAGGTTTACTATATGTCTCTGACCTTCTTATTGACGCCAAAACACAGAAATTACATCCGAATTAAATACAAAAGGCACAATGCCGAATTAAGTACAAGAAGACTGACTCTTCTTACTGTCTATGTTTTGAACCATTCCTGTGACACTAGTTATAGGTTCCGATGCATCACTCTCGGTTTACTGTATCCCTCTGACCTTCTTATTGATGATGAAACACAGAAATTGCATCGCAATTGAACACAAAAGGCACAATGCCGACTTAAGTACGTGTAGACTGACTTCTCCTACTGTCTATGATTTGAACCATTCCTGTGACACTAGTTATAGTTTCCGATGGTTCTTTTCCGGTTTACTGTATCCCTTGGAGCTTCGTATTGACGATGAAACACAGAAATTGCATCGGAATTAAATATAAAAGGCACAATGCAGACTCAAGTACAAGAAGACTGACTCTTCCAACTGTCTATGATTTGAACCATTCCTGTGACACTAGTTATAGATTCCGATGCTTCACTTCAGGTTTACTGTATCCCTCTGACATTCTTATTGACGATGAAACACAGAAATTGCATCGGAATTAAATAGAAATGGCACAATACCGACTTGACTACAAGAAGACTGACTCTTCTTACTGACTATGTTTTGAACCATTCCTGTGACACTAGTTATAGATTCCGATGCTCAACTTCAGGATTACTGTATCCCACAGACCTTCTTAGTGACGATGAAACACAGAAATTGCATCGGAATTAAATACAAAAGGCACAATGCCGACATAAGTACAAGAAGACTGACTCTTCTTACTGACTATGATTTGAACCATTCCTGTGACACTAGTTATAGATTCCGATGCTTCACTTCAGGTTTACTGTATCCCTCTGACCTTCTTATTGACGATGAAACACAGAAATTGCATCGGAATTAAATAGAAAAGGCACAATACCTACTTAAGTACAAGTAGATTGACTCTTCTTACTGACTATGCTTTGAACCAATCCTGTGACACTAGTTACAGATTCCGATGTTTCATTTCAGGTTTACTGTGTCCCTTGGACCTTCTTATTGACGGTGGAACACAGAAATTGCATCGGAATTAAATAGAAAGGCACAATGCCGACTTAAGGACAAGAAGACTGACTCTTCTTACTGTCTATGTTTTGAACCATTCCTGTGACACTAGTTATAGATTCCGATGCTTCACTCCAGGTTTGCTGTATACCTTGGACCTTCTTATTGACGATGAAACACAGAAATTGCACCGCAATTAAATGCAAAAGGCACAATGCCGACTTAAGTAAACGAAGTGTGACTCTTTTTACTGTCTGTGTTTTGAACCATTCCCGTGACACTAGTTATAGATTCCGAATCTTCACTTCAGGTTTTTCTGTATCCCTTCGACCTTCTTATTGACGATGAAACACAGAAATCGCATCGGAATTAAATAAAAATAACACAATGCCGACTTCAGTTAAAGAAGACTGACTCCGCTTACTGTCTATGTTTTGAACCATTCCTGTGACACTAGTTATAGATTTCGATGCTTCACTTCAGGTTTACTGTATCCCTTGGACGTTCTTATTGACGATGAAACACAGAAATTGCATCGGAAGTAAATACAAAAGGCACAATGCTGACTTATGTACAAGAAGACTGACTCATCTTACTGTCTATGTTTGAACCATTCCTGTGACACTAGTAATAGATTCCGATGCTCCACTCCAGGTTTACTGTATACCTTGGCCCTTCTTATTGACGATGAAACACAGAAATTGCATCGGAATTAAATACATAAGCACAATGCCGACTTAAGTACAAGAAGACCGACTCTTCTTACTGACTATGTTTTGAACCATTCCTGTGACCCTAGTTTTAGATTCCGATGCTTCACTTCAGGTTTACTGTATCCCTCTGACCTTCTTATTGGCGATAAGACACAGAAATTGCATCGGAATTAAATACAAAAGGCACAATGCCGATTTAAGTACAAGAAGACTGACTCTTCTTAATGTCCAGGTTTGAACCAGTCCTGTGACACTAGTTATAGATTCCGATGCTTCTCTCCAGGTTTACTGTGTCCCTTGGACCTTCTTATTGACGATGGAACACAGAAATTGCATCGGAATTAAATAGAAAGGCACAATGCCGACTTAAGGACAAGAAGACTGACTGTTCTTACTGACTATGTTTTGTACCATTCCTGTGACACTAGTTATAGATTCCGATGCTTCACTTCAGGTTTACTGTATCCCTTGGACCTTCCTATTGACAATGAGACATAGAAATCGCATCGCAATTATATAGAAAAAGCACAATGCCGACTTAAGTACAAGAAGACTGCCTCTTCCTACTGACTATGCTTTGAACCATTCCTGTGACACTAGTTACGGATTCCGATGCTTCACTTCAGGTTCACTGTATCCCTTGGACCTTCTTATTGACGATGAAACTCAGAAATTGCATCAGAATTAAATACAAAAGGCACAATGCCGACTTAAGTACAAGAAGACTGACTCTTCCTACTGTCTATGTTTTGAACCATTCCTGTGACACTAGTTACAGATTCCGATGCTTCCCTCCAGGTTTACTGTATCCCTCGGACCTTCTTATTGACGATGAAACTCAGAAATTGCATCGGAATTTAATACAAAAGGCAGAATGCCGACTTAAGTACAAGAAGACTGCCTCTTGTTACTGACTACGCTTTGAACCATTTCTGTGACACTAGTTATAGTTTCCGATGCTTCCCACCAGGTTTACTGTATCCCTCGGACCTTCTTATTGACGATGAAACACAGAAATTTCATCGGAATTAAATACAAAAGCCACAATGAAGACTTAAGTACAAGAAGACTGACTCTTCTTACTGTCTACGTTTTGAACCTTTCCTGTGACACTAGTTATGGATTCCGATGCTTCACTTCAGATTTACTGTATCCCTCTGACGTTTTTATTGACGATGAAACACAGAAATTGCGTCGGAATGAAATACAAAAGGCACAATGGCGAATTATGTACAAGAAGACTGACTCCTCTTACTGTCTATGTTTTGAACCATTCCTGTGACACTAGTTATAGATTCCGATGCTTCACTCCAGGTTTACTGTATACCTTGGCCCTTCTTATTGACGATAAGACACAGAAATTGAATCGGAATTAAATAGAAAGGCACAATGCCGACTTAAAGACAAGAAGACTGACTCTTCTTACTGACTATGTTTTGAACCATTCCTGTGACACTAGTTATAGATTCCGATGAATCACTTTAGGTTCTCTGTATCCCTTGGACCTTCTTATTGACGATGAAACACAGAAATTGCATCGGAATTAAATAGAAAAGGCACAATGCCGACTTTAGTACAAGAAGACTGATTATTCGTACTCTCTATGTTTTTAAGCATTCCTGTGACACTAGTTATAGATTCCGATGCTTCACTTCAGGTTTACTGTATCCCTCAGCCCTTCTTATTGACGATGAAACACAGTAATTGCATCGGAATTAAATACAAAAGGCACAATGCCGACTTAGGTACAAGAAGACTGACTCTTCTTACTGTCTATGTTTTGAACCATTCCTGTGACACTAGTTATGGATTCTGATTCATCACTCCAGGTTTACCGTATCCCTTGGACATTCTTATTGACGATGAAACAGAGAAATTGCATCGGAATTAAATAGAAAAGGCACAATGCCGACTTAAGCACAAGAAGACTGACTCTTCTTACCGTCTATGTTTTGAACCATTCCTGTGTCACTAGTTACAGATTCCGATGCTTCCCTCCAGGTTTACTGTATCCCTCGGACCTTCTTATTGACGATGAAACTCAGAAATTGCATCGGAATTAAATACAAAAGGCAGAATGCCGACTTAAGTACAAGAAGACTGCCTCTTGTTACTGACTACGCTTTGAACCATTTCTGTGACACTAGTTATAGTTTCCGATGCTTCCCACCAGGTTTACTGTATCCCTCGGACCTTCTTATTGACGATGAAACTCAGAAATTGCATCGGAATTAAATACAAAAGGCACAATGCCGACTTAAGTACAAGAAGACTGACTCTTCCTACTGTCTATGCTTTGAACCATTCCTGTGACACTAGTTATAGATTCCGATTCTTCACTCCAGGTTTACTGTATCGCTCTGCCCTTCTAATTGACGATGAAACACAGAAATTGCATCGGAATTAAATACAAAAAGCACAATGCCGACTTAAGTACAAGAAGACTGACTCTGCTTTCTGTATATGTTTTGAACCATTTCTGTGATACTAGTTATAGATTTCCATGCTTCACTTCAGGGTTATTGTATCCCTTGGACCTTCTTATTGACGATGAAACACAGAAATTGCATCGGAATTAAATACAAAACGCACAATGCCGACTTAAGTACAAGAAGACTGACTCATCTTACTGTCTATGTTTTGAACCGTTCCTGTGACATTAGTTAAGATTCCGATGCTTCCCTGCAGGTTTACTGTATCCCTTGGCCCTTCTTTTTGACGATAAAACACAGAAATTGCATCGGAATTAAATAGAATAAGCACAATGCCGACATAAGTACAAAAAGGCTGACGCTTCTTGCTGACCATGTTTTGAACCATTCCTGTGACACTAGTTATAGATTCCGATGCTTCACTTCAGGTTTACTGTATCCCTTAGACCTTCCTATTGACGATGAGACACAGAAATCGCATCGGAATGAAACAGAAAAAGCACAATGCCGACTTAAGTACAAGAAGACTGACTCTTCCTACTCTCTACGTTTTGAACCATTCCTGTGACACTAGTTTTTTATTCCGATGCTTCACTTGAGGTTTACTGTATCTCTCGGACCTTCTTATGGACGATGAAACACAGAAATTGCATCGGAATGAAATACAAAAGGCATAATGCCGACTTAAGTATAAGAAGACTGACTCATCCAACCCTCTATGTTTTGAACCATTCCTGTGACACTAGTTATAGATTCAGATGCTTCACTTCAGGTTTACTGTATCCCTCTGACTTTCGTATTCACGATGAAACACATAAATAGCATCGGAATTAAATAGAAAAGGCACAATACCGACCTAAGTAAAAGGAGACTGACTCTTCCTACTGTCTATGTTTTGACCATTCCTGTGACACTAGATATAGATTCCGATGCTTCACTTCAGGTTTACTGTATCCCTTGGACCTTCTTATTGACGATGAAACACACAAATTGCATCGGAATTAAATACAAAGTAACAATGGCGACATAAGTACATGAAGACTGACTCATTTTACTGTCTATGTTTTGAACCATTCCTGTGACACTAGTTATAGATGATGATGCTTCACCTCAGGTTTACTGTATCCCTTGGACCTTCTTATAGACGTTGAAACACAGAAATTGCATCGAAATTGAATACAAAAGGCACAATGCCGACTTAAGTACAAGAAGACTGACTAATCTTACTGTCTATGTTTTGAACCATTCCTTTGACACTAGTTATAGATTCCTAAGCTTCACTCCAGGTTTACTGTATCCCTTGGACCTTCATATTGACGATGAAACACAGAATTTGCATCGGAATTAAATACCAAAGGCACAATGCCGACATAAGTACAAGAAGACTGACTCTTCTTACTGTCTATGTTTTGAACCATTCCTGTGACACTAGTTATGGATTCTGATTCATCACTCCAGGTTTACCGTATCCTTTGGACATTCTTATTGACGATGAAACAGAGAAATTGCATCGGAATTAAATAGAAAAGGCACAATGCCGACTTAAGCACAAGAAGACTGACTCTTCTTACTGTCTATGTTTTGAACCATTCCTGTGACACTAGTTACAGATTCCGATGCTTCCCTCCAGGTTTACTGTATCCCTCGGACCTTCTTATTGACGATGAATCTCAGAAATTGCATCGGAATTAAATACAAAAGGCAGAATGCCGACTTAAGTACAAGAAGACTGCCTCTTGTTACTGACTATGCTTTGAACCATTTCTGTGACACTAGTTATAGATTCCGATGCTTCCCTCCAGGTTTACTGTATCCCTCGGACCTTCTTATTGACGATGAAACTCAGAAATTGCATCGGAATTAAATACAAAAGGCACAATGCCGACTTAAGTACAAGAAGACTGACTCTTCCTACTGTCTATGCTTTGAACCATTCCTGTGACACTAGTTATGGATTCCGATTCTTCACTCAAGGTTTACTGTATCGCTCTGCCCTTCTAATTGACGATGAAACACAGAAATTGCATCGGAATTAAATACAAAAAGCACAATGCCGACTTAAGTACAAGAAGACTGACTCTGCTTTCTGTATATGTTTTGAACCATTTCTGTGATACTAGTTATAGATTTCCATGCTTCACTTCAGGGTTATTGTATCCCTTGGACCTTCTTATTGACGATGAAACACAGAAATTGCATCGGAATTAAATACAAAACGCAAAATGCCGACTTAAGTACAAGAAGACTGACTCATCTTACTGTCTATGTTTTGAACCGTTCCTGTGACATTAGTTACGATTCCGATGCTTCCCTGCAGGTTTACTGTATCCCTTGGCCCTTCTTTTTGACGATAAAACACAGAAATTGCATCGGAATTAAATAGAATAAGCACAATGCCGACTTAAGTACAAAAAGGCTGACGCTTCTTACTGACCATGTTTTGAACCATTCCTGTGACACTAGTTATGGATTCCGATGCTTCACTTCAGGTTTACTGTATCCCTTAGACCTTCCTATTGACGATGAGACACAGAAATCGCATCGGAATGAAACAGAAAAAGCACAATGCCGACTTAAGTACAAGAAGACTGACTCTTCCTACTCTCTACGTTTTGAACCATTCCTGTGACACTAGTTTTTTATTCCGATGCTTCACTTGAGGTTTACTGTATCTCTCGGACCTTCTTATGGACGATGAAACACAGAAATTGCATCGGAATGAAATACAAAAGGCATAATGCCGACTTAAGTATAAGAAGACTGACTCATCCAACTCTCTATGATTTGAACCATTACTGTGACACTAGTTATAGATTCAGATGCTTCACTCCAGGTTTACTGTATCCCTCTGACTTTCTTATTGACGATGAAAAACAGAAATAGCATCGGAATTAAATAGAAAAGACACAATACCGACCTAAGTACAAGAAGACTGACTCTTCCTACTGACTATGTTTTGAACCATTCCTGTGACACTAGTTATAGATTCCGATGCTTCACTTCAGGTTTACTGTATCCCTTGGACCTTGTTATTGGCGATAAAACACACAAATTGCATCGGAATTAAATACAAAGTCACAATGGCGACATAAGTACATGAAGACTGAATCATCTTACTGTCTATGTTTTGAACCATTCCTGTGACTCTAGTTATAGATGCTGATGCTTCACTTCAGGTTTACTGTATCCCTTGGACCTTCTTATTGGCGCTGAAACACAGAAATTGCATCGAAATTAAATGCAAAAGACACAATGCCGACATAAGTGCAAGAAGACTGACTCATCTTACTGTCTATGTTTTGAACCATTCCTTTGACACTAGTTATAGATTCCGATGCGTCACTCCAGGTTTACAGTATCCCTTGGACCTTCATATTGACGAAGAAACACAGAATTTGCATCGGAATTAAATACAAAAGGCACAATGCCGACTTAAGTACAAGAAGACTGTGACTCTTCTTACTGACTATGTTTTGAACCATTCCTGTGACACTATTTATAGATTCCGATGCTTTACTTCACGTTTACTGTATCTCTCTGACATTCTTATTGACGATTCAACACAGAAATTACATCGGAATTAAATACAAAAGGCACAATGCCGACTTAAGTACAAGAAGACTGACTCTTCTTACTGTCTATGTTTTGAACCATTCCGGTGACACTAGTTTTTGTTTCCGATGCTTCACCCTAGGTTTACTGTATCAATTGGACCTTCTTATTGACGATGAAACACAGAAATTGCATCGGAATTAAATAAAAAAGGTAAAATGCCGACTTAAGTACAATAAGACTGACTCTTCTTACTGTCTATGATTTGAAACATTCCTGTAACACTAGTTACAGATTCCAATGCTTTACTCCAGGTTTACTGTATCCCTTGGACCTTCTTATTGACGATGAAACACAGAAATTGCATCGGAATTAAATACAAAAGGCACATGCCGACTTAAGTACAAGAAGACTGACTCTTCTTACTGACTATGCTTTGAACCATTCCTGTGACACTAGTAATAGGTTCCGATGCTTCACTTCAGGTTCACTGTTTCCCTTGGACCTTCTTATTGACGATGAAACACAGAAATTGCATCGGAATTAAATAGAAAAGGCACAATGACCACTTAAGTACAAGAAGACTGATTTTTCCTACTGTTTATGTTTTGAACCATTCCTGTGACACTAGCTATAGATTCCGATGCTTCACTTCAGGTTTAATGTATCCCTCTGCCTCTCTTGTTGACGATGAAGCACAGAAATTGCATCGGAATTAAATACAAAAAGCACAATGCCGACTTAAGTACAAGAAGGCTGATTCTGCTTACTGTCTATGTTTTGAACCATTTCTGTGATACTAGTTATAAATTTCGATGCTTCACTTCAGGTTTACTGTATCCCTTGGACCTTCTTATTGACGATGAAACACAGAAATTGCATCGGAATTAAATACAAAAGGCACAATTCCCACTTAAGTACAAGAAGGCTGACTCTTCTTACTGACTATGTTTTGAACCATTCCTGTGGCACTAGTTATAGATTCTGATGCTTCACTTCAGGTTTACTGTATCATTTGGACCTTCTTATTGGCAATGAAACACAGAAATTGCATCGGAATGAAATACAAAAGGCACAATGCCGACTTAAGTACAAGAAGACAGGCTCTTCTTACTGACTATGCTCTGAACCATTCCTGTGACACTAGTTACGGATTCCGATGCTTCACTTCAGGTTCACTGTATCCCTTGGACCTTCTTATTGACGATGAAACACAGAAATTTCATCGGAATTAAATGGAAAAGGCACAATGCCGACTTAAGTACAAGAAGACTGATTATTCCTACTGTCTTTGATTTGAACCTTTCCTGTAACACTAGTTATATATTCCGATGCTTCACTTCAGGTTTACTGTATCCCTCTGCCCTTCTTATAGACGATGAAACACAGAAATTGTATCGGAATTAAATACAAAAGGCACAATGCCGACTTAAGTACAAGAAGACTGACTCTTCCAACTCTCTATGTTTTGAACCATTCCTGTGACACTAGTTATAGATTCCGATGCTTCACTTCAGGTTCACTGTATCCCTCTGACTTTCTTATTGACGATGAAACACAGAAATTGCATCGGAATTAAATAGTAAAGGCACAATACCGACTTAAGTACAAGAAGACTGACTCATCCTACTGTCTATGTTTTGAACCATCCCTGTGACACTGGTTGTAGATTCCGATGCTTCACTTCAGGTTTATTGTATCCCTTGGACCTTCATATTGACGGTGAAACATACAAATTGCATCCGAATTAATTACAAAAGGCACAATGGTGACTTAAGTACTTGAAGACTGACTCATCTTACTGTCTATGTTTTGAGCCATTCCTGTGACACTAGTTATAGATTCTGATGCTTCACTTCAGGTTTACTGTATCCCTTTGACCTTCATATTGTCGATGAAACACAGAAATTGGATCGGAATTAAATACAAACGGCACAAAGCCGACTTAACTACAAGAAGACTGACTCTTCTTACTGACTATGTTTTGAACCATTCGAGTGACACTAGTTATAGATTCCGATGCTTCACTTCACGTTTACTGTGTCCCTCTGACCTTCTTATTGACGATGAAACACAGAAATTGCGTCGGAATGAAATACAAAAGGCACAATGCCGACTTAAGTACAAGAAGACTGACTCTTCTTACTGACTATGGTTTGAACCATTCCTGTGACACTATTTATAGATTCCGATGCTTCACTTCAGGTTTACTGTATCCCTTGGACCTTCCTATTGACGATGAGACACAGAAATCGCATCGGAATTAAATAGAAAAAGCACCATGCCGTGTTAAGTACAAGAAGACTGACTCTTCCTACTCTCTATGTTTGAACCATTCCTGTGACACTAGTTACAGATTCCGATGCTTCACTCCAGGTTTTCTGTATCCCTTGGACCATCTTATTGACGATGAAACACAGAAATCGCATCGGAATTTAATACCAAAGGGACGATGCCGACTTAAGTACTAGAAGCCTGGCTCTTCTTACTGACAATGCTTTGAACCATTCCTGTGACACTAGTTATAGATTATGATGCTTCACTTCAGGTTCAATGTATCCCTTGGAACTTCTTATTGACGATGAAACACAGAAATTGCTTCGGAATTAAATAGAAATGGCACAATGCCGACTTAAGTACAAGAAGACTGACTCCTCTTACTGTCTATGTTTTAAACCATTCCAGTGACACTCGTTATAGATTCCGATGCTACCCTGCAGGTTTACTGTATCCCTTGGCCCTTCTTTTTGACGATGAAGCACAGAAATTGCATCGGAATTAAATAGAAAAGGCACAATGCCGACTTAAGTACAAAAAGACTGACGCTTCTTACTGACTATGTTTTGAACCATTAATGTGACACTAGTTATAGATTCCGATGGTTCACTTCTGGTTTACTGTATCCCTTAGACCTTCCTATTGACGATGAGACAAAGAAATCGCTTCGGAATGAAATAGAAAAAGCACAATTACGACTTAAGTACAAGAAGACTGACTCTTCCTACTCTCTATGTTTTGAACCATTCCTGTGACACTAATTTTTTATTCCGATGCTTCACTTGAGGATTACTGTATCCCTCGCACTTTCTTATGGACGATGAAACACAAATATGGCATCGGAATGAAATACAAATGGCACAATGCCGACTTAAGTACAAGAAGACTGACTCCTCTTACTGTCTATGTTTTAAACCATTCCAGTGACACTCGTTATAGATTCCGATGCTACCCTGCAGGTTTACTGTATCCCTTGGCCCTTCTTTTTGACGATGAAGCACAGAAATTGCATCGGAATTAAATAGAAAAGGCACAATGCCGACTTAAGTACAAAAAGACTGACGCTTCTTACTGACTATGTTTTGAACCATTCCTGTGACACAAGTTATAGATTCAAATGCTTCACTTCAGGTTTACTGTGTCCCTCTGACTTTCTTATTGACGATGAAACACAGAAATAGCATCGGAATTAAATAGAATAGGCACAATACCGACCTAAGTACCAGAAGACAGATTCTTCCTACTGTCTATGATTTGAACTATTCCTGTGACACTAGTTATAGATTCCGATGCTTCACTTCACGTTTACTGTATCCCTCTGACCTTCTTATTGACGATAAAACGCAGAAATTACATCGGAATTAAATACAAAAGGCACAATGCCGACTTAAGTACAAGAAGTCTGACTCTTCTTACTGTCTATGTTTTGAACCATTCCTGTGACACTAGTTATAGACTCCGATGCTTCACTTCAGATTTACTGTATCCATCTGAC